>NC_079203.1:13847489-14049989 GCF_026745355.1 Beta vulgaris subsp. vulgaris
AACTATATATTCACTACTCTTGAAAAATTGGGTTTCTCTGCCCAATGGGTGAACTGGGTCAAGGCTTGTATAACTTCCACTTCATTCTCTGTTATGGTTAATGGGATTCCGGGAGATAAATTCTCTCCTTCTCGTGGCATTAGGCAAGGGGATCCGTTGTCCCCGTATTTATTTATTCTGTGTGCGGAACTTCTTGCTAGACTCCTTTCTGCTGCTGCCTCTGGCCCTACTAAGCTTATTGGTGTGCCTATTGGTAAATCAGGGGTAAAGGTACCTTTTCTGACCTTTGCTGATGATACTATGATTTTTGCCAAAGCCACTAATTATAGCTGTCTGCTCATACGACAAATCTTAGACAAGTATTGTGCAATGTCAGGTCAGTTAGTAAACTACCATAAATCTTCCTTCCAGTGTACCTCCAATATCTCGGACGACGAAAAGTCTGATTTTGCTTCCATTCTCCAAATGTCAGAAACCTTGGATTTAGGAGAATATTTGGGTTGCCCAATTATTCATTCCAAAGTCACAAAAGAAACCTTTAGCTCGGTAGTTAATAAATCGGTCAATCAACTACCGAAATGGAAAGCTAATGCTCTTTCCCAAGCGGGAAGGTCCGTTCTGATAAAATCTAATCTTGCTGCGAAGGCAAGTTATCAAATGCAAAGCTTCCTCCTCCCGAATTCAATCCTTTCTAGACTAGATAAAACGTGTCGTAATTTTTTCTGGAATAAGGATCCTAATGCTAAATCCCCCAATCTTATTGGCTGGGATAAAATTTGCAAGCCTAAGGTTGCTGGAGGTTTTGGTTTTCGAAAAGCGGAGGTTAATAATCAAGCTCTACAAATGAAACTCTTATGGAGAATTATAAAGAATGATAATAATATGTGGGTTAATCTTGTTCGTAAGCGCTACATCAAAGATCGCTCTCTCTTCACAATAAAAGTCTCAAAGTCTGCCTCTTGGCAATGGCGTAATCTTCTCAGTTTACGGGATCTTTTTAAGAAAGGTTTAAGATGGCAGATTGGAGATGGTGCTAGTGTAAGATTTTGGTCAGATAATTGGGCTTTCCAGTACCCTTTGGATTCTGTTATTACCCCCACTCCCGAATCTGCTAATTTTCTTGTTAAGGATTGCTTAACTCCTTCTGGCCTCTGGAACTCTCAACTTCTGTTGTCGTTGGTTCCCCCTCATGTAGTATCCCATATAACTTCTATGTATTTGCCATCTTCTCCGCAACCAGATGTGTTAGTTTGGGGTCTTACTGCGGATGGTGAATACTCAGTCAAAAGTGGTGCTTTGTTGGCTCAAGGGTTGATTAACCTCGAGTTGGAAACTGTTGAATATAATTGGATTTGGAAGCTTACTATTCCTCCAAAAATAAAAAATTTCCTATGGAAGGCTTGTAATGATGGTCTCCCGACAGAAGCCCGTCTTGAGAAAAGCCATGTTTTTGTTCCTCAACAGTGCGTCTTTTGCTCTAATGCTAGCGAATCTATTGGTCATTTGTGTTTTGCGTGCCCTTTCACGTCAGATATTTTTTTCCCATCTTAAAGCTTCCTTTGGCTGGCCGTCTCCTCCCCTTTGTTTAGCTTCCATTGATTTATCTTCATTTCGTTCTGCTCTTGAGGCTTGTCTTTCGTTATCCTGTAAAGACGAGGTGACTAAATTCTCCTTTGTTTGGTGGTTTGTCTGGTTTTTCAGGAATAAGGTTATTTTTAATTCTGAGGCGATCTCTTCTCGTAAAGCCAGCTCTATCATTGCCAAGCTTGCCTCGGATTGGTCCAAAGCTCTTGCTTCGGACCCTTCCCCTCCTCCTAGATCTCAGGAGAGGAGACGTTCTATAAGGACTGGCCCTGATTCTATCTGGTCTCTCCCTCCCCAGAATTTCTTTAAGTTAAATTTTGATGGTTCCAAACTTGCTTCCAACTCCGCTTCTCTAGGTTTTGTTATTAGAAATGATGCTGGTGAGGCACTTCTTGTAGGGTCTAAGTCTCTTGGCTTTAGTGCTTCGGTTATTCAAGCTGAGGCTTGGGCTTTGAAGGAGGGTATTTCTGCAGTGTTATCCCTTAATATTTCAAATCTGATTATTGAAGGGGATAATTTAGCTGTCATTAACGCTGTTAGAAAAACTTGGAAAGTCCCTTGGGAAATCAATAATATTGTGCTCGATATTAGGACTAATTTGAATTTGTTTGGTTCTTTTCAGGTTCGTCATTGTGTTAGGGAAGCAAACAAAGTTGCTGATCTTTTGGCTAGCAGGGGTCATAATTCGTCTGGTCTCCAGTACTTGTTCCACCCCTATGATGTTGATCTTTCCCTGTACGTCCGTAAGGATGTTTTAGGGTGGCCGCCAGATTGAGTGGTCATCCTAAGTTTCTTTTCCTTATCAAAAAAAAAAAAAAAATATATATATATATGTATGTATATATATATGTGTATATATGTATGTATATATATATATATATATATATATATGTGTATGTATATATATGTATGTATATATATGTGTATGTATATATATGTATGTATATATATATACATATATATATATACATATATATACATACATATATACATACATATGTATGTATATATATATGTATGTATATATATGTATATAGATATATGTATGTATGTATATATATATGTATGTATATATATATATGTATGTATATATATATATATGTATGTATATAGATATATGTATGTATATATATATATATATATATATATGTATATATATATATATATGTATGTGTATATATATAATATTATTATATATATATATATATATATATATATATATATGTATGTATGTATATATATGTATGTATATATATATATATGTATGTATGTATGTATGTATGTATGTATGTACGTATGTATGTATGTATGTATGTATATATGTATGTACGCATGTATGTATGTATGCATATATGTATGTATGCATATATGTATGTATGCATATATATATGTATATGTATATATATATGTATTGCTTGGGGAGTTTCCTTGTGACTACGATCACACACTATTGCTTGGGGAGTTTTTTGGAGAGAAAAAGCGTAACCCCTGGAGGCGCCTCACGCATAGAACATGCAATAATGAGGCAAGCACATGGATCTTATAGTGGCCTTGCAAAATAGCCATGCAGATGCAAAATGTAATGTCATTTGAAGGCATAAAAACAAGTATAAAACGTTTTTCGAGTTTCACCCACTAATCAAAAATTAATTTTAAGACCTCTCCATTGAAGTCGCCAAATTGTATGCGTCTTTTATTTGCTTATGCAGAATGAGCACGTAGACTACTTTATTGGAAAGGTTTTAGTTTCTAAGGTTTTGAAAAAGAGAAAGGAAGACTTATAAAACTAATTGGATATTGGAAAATTTTATGCACAACTTAGGGTCTTATCCAATGAAGATTTTCGCATCATGACTCCATAATTGATCAATGAAACAAAGATTGAGTTCGGGAGTGAGGGTACATACATGATCAGGAATCACATTCACTAATTATTGGTCTCTACTTAATACGATTCATGTTCGAGATTTCAGCAATTAAACAACGAAATAATATGATCATGCAATTTGTAAATTAATCTACGTCAGTTCATTAAACACGCAAAAGACTAATTTTTGGTGACATATTACTCTACAATCAAATTGTAGGGAACTTTATCCAATCGTCCAAATTATCTAAATTTAGCATTAGAACATTTATTTAGGTCTTTAATTTAGCAATAATAAGCATGTGCGATGATGAAAGCCTCAAAGCATACAACACCATAATTATATATAAAAAAGAAAATATGATGATGATAATAATAATAATAATAATAATAATAATAATAATAATAATAATAATAATAATAATAATAATAATAAATAAATAAATAATAATAATAATAATAATAATAATAATATAATAATAATAATAATAATAATAATAATAATAATAATAATAATAATAATAATAATAATAATAATAATAATAATAATAATAATAATATACAAGAAAGCGTGATCTCCTTTAAGATCTACATTAAGATAAATGAAATGTTAATAAAAGAAAAAGGAATTAAATTCGGATTGCCCTCAACAATAATATTTTTGTGGCCTGAGTCTTATGTAACGATACGCAGGAGGAGCAATCTTGAAGCTTTAATAGAGTCTCAATGTAAATGAACGGAGTTTAAGTATATTCAAATATAAGTTTGATGTTATGTATGTTTGAAGTGTTTGGAGAGTATTTGGTAATTGCAATTCGTAGGAAAAAGTGTCAAAATGTGTATAAAACGTTCATTAAAACAAAGCTAGATCTAGGAGAAATAAGTCTGCAAAGCACCCAAAGGGAAGCGAAACAGTGGTGCGCTAGGCGCATGACCGTTGCAAGCAACACAACCATCGTGCGCTTAGCGCATCATCGTGCGTCTAACGCACCGTGGTTGCACTCCACACATTGTGGTTGTGTCAGACGCAACCTCTTGTTGCGTTCCTAGGCTTTGTAAACTGTCTTCGTGTTGCTTGTGACGCAACGCATCGAATGAACACGCAACGCATCGAATTTCATTCGTTTAATGATTCATTTTTTTTAGTCTTTGATTGAGTAGTATCTTTTGAAGTACGAAATCAATTATCTTTAGGAATAGAATCTGATTGTCATAATACCTCTCCTCAATATGAAAGAACTAGTAAACTAAAATATTAAACCACTGCAAAAAATAACATAAATCCCCTACAAACCCTCTTATAAACCTACGTACAAAAAAGATATGGAAAAGACTTTGAGAAACGAATGAATTTATAAAAACGGAAGTATCTTCATACCATATATCAATTTTTTTATTTTATGCATCAACTCACTTATTCGACTATTAAGCTCTAATCCATATCTAAGATAATACATTATATGTGTATGACATTAATAGGTACGGACTGTAATGGCGAATCCAAGAATCTATATATACTTGGTCACATCACCATTCACCAACATATTGCAACTAGGTGATATAAAAAGATCTTCATAGATTGTTCCATTTCAAAAGCAACAAATATTCATAATACAACCAAATGGCAAATAGTACTTAAAATATACTAAAACAAAGTTGAGGACTTGCGCCCTTTCTTAAAAAGATCAAGTCAGAGCTAGTGACTAAAGAAAGGGAGCAACCCAAGATTATAGTCAAACAAAGCTGGATAAAACAAAAACAAATAAGATCAAGGTACCAACTGTTGCAAATCACGTATTTCATACTTTTTCTTCTCTACCCCATTTAAGTATCGTTCGACTATTAAAGCTTCAATCTAAAGGGTTTTCAAGCTTAATTTTGCAGTTTCTTTTTTCCTTTTCTGTTTGCTTCTCTTTTGGCCATTTTCGTACTTCATCTGTTGGATATAGTTTACTTTTGGAATTCAAATTATTAGTGCTTGCAAACACTTAATTTGATATCCAATATCAGCATTTCAATTTTCAGATTTGAGCTAGAATTTTAAATCAATTTCACTTTCCCAAACACTATCCAATTCTATCTCAATTGAATTAATTCAAAAACCCAATAATCGACCATTTGAGAAGAGAAACGAAATATTGAGCGCTCTGATGACCTACTCCTTTCATTTCATATTTACATTAATCAAACATCTACAATTTCTTTCTCGAAATATATATTTTCCACAAGAGGATTTCAACAGCTCCAAATACCACACCAGTACCTTCACTAACATCAATAAGATATCCAATTTGCATCATTTAAGCTTGCTTACCAACCTTCGGTATAACCTAGATTAGATCATCTAGGTGTCTTAATCAATCAATTGCATCTCGGTTGTTGGAGTTTGTATCGTTCCTTTCGTGCTTGTCGCGTTTATACCATCATCAAGGCTCCTAGTTGAATGGCTCCTTACAAATTCTTCGATTTTTGACTTCAGCTCATGATCAGGAATTAACATGTCGGGAGTAAGTGGGGAACGATTGAAAGGATCGGTCTGCAACATAAACATGATTCAGCAAAGAGCACAACACAGTCAATTACAACAAACCAGCAAATGTCGACAGAGCTGAAGAATATTTACACTATCACTCAGTAGATGCCTCAAGATGACTGGACGATCAAGAATGACTCGAGAAGATGGCAATATAACTGGGTCCTTCATCAGCGTGTACTGCATTAAGGAACTGGTATCAGCAAAATCAAGCCAAATATCGTAATGACAAGTCCAGAGTTGATACATGTTACCTAACTCCTCAAGTCCTTGTAATTAAGGACATGACAGATGTATTACAAGACCATTTGTAATAGTTGGACGATTCTCATTCTCACCTCAGTAGTCAAGCTTAGGAGTAGTTTAAAAATGGTATGTGGAGTTCCAGACATCCTAAAATGGTATAATTATTTTACGACATGTGAAACATTTTCCAGACTCCTAAAATGATATATATGTGACCATTATGATTTCTGGACGGAGGGAGTAATTTTCATCAATATATGAGTACATATTATCCAAGAAACCAAAAGCATACCTGAATTGGGTCCAAGAATTCATCAGGTATATCACCAAGAGCATTCTCTGCATCCATGGCTTCAACAGCTGCGGCTTTAGCTTTTGCACCAAGTTCAACAAACTCCTGTATAATCCTTCCATCTTCTCCTATCCTCATAAGAACGTCAGCTGCAGCACTAAACAACTGGAAAAAGAGAGAGGAAGTGTATACCAGCATTTCAGAAAAAGCATGAAAGCACAATATTATTATTTATTAAAACTAAACAAATCAAGCACTTCTGAGCCCAGCACCTGTTCATTATATGAGCGACCATCCCTTGAGATTGCAGCAGGGAAAACATTGCCCTTATCTCCTCTTGCCAGATGAACATATACGTTGACAATCTAATAAAATAAGACAAACAGCAATCAAGGTCACTTATTACTCATGAATTGAATACTTCCTGTCACATTATTAAAAAAAAATTAATCCCCTCCCAAATCATGGTTATAATTGCATCAGAGTCATACATAAGGCATTGAATAGATGATATGGTACAAAGTAATAAAACAAGTTCTTCTTATTCAAACATTACCAAATTTAAGCAATAGAGTAATTACTTGAATAGAAATGACGTCAAAACAAACTTGAAAGCACAATTGCAAGGAATTTGATACTTACTCTATAGGTTAAAACCCAAAAGAGCTCGAACAGCCACGACTATGGTAGAAAAAAGGATTACAACGGCCAATGAATCCAAGACTAATATTTCAAAATACCATTTCAAGTCTGACAAGATGTCATGGAAGTTTAGGCACCCGAATAAAAGCAAAAGCATGAAAAGGACTCCATCCTGGACATAGAAATTTTTTTAACACAGAATTGATGAATCCAAGACAAAATTTTCAAAATACCACTTCAATTCTGACAAGCTGTCATGCACGTTTAGGCACTTCAATAAAGGAAAAGCATGAAAAAGACTCCAGGACATAGAAATGTCTCTAACACAGAATAGATAACACAAAGACCCATGTACGATAGGCTCAATTGATCAAACATTTCTGGAATCACAGTAGGAAAGGATGTGAGTGGGTCCACAGGAAGTGAGCTCAAATTTCCCTTTGGAGACCTAGTTTACTGCCACCACATCTTTGCTTCAGCGAGCTACCCAGAACCAATGTATAGAAAAGCTCAAGGGGAATTAACGCCACAAGGATGTATAAAAAAGCTTTTCTACCAGCATATTCCGAAAATTTATCTGATCCCTACAAAACTTATAGAGTTAAGTGCTTTTCAGCAAAACACTGAAGACCACTCAGAGGAAAGCTTATTTAAAGACTGGGTTGCTTGGTAGTTAGCACTACTCCCAGCCAATAACGCAAAACTGAACTTTTAGTTGACTATGCATCCACGACAAGTAAAAGGCTTTGCACATATCCCTTCCATAGTTCTGTTTCAGGCCTGCTGCCTCCACCAAGTTCTGAGCTCAGGTGCAGGGCCTTCCTATAAAGCTATCCACTTGGAAAATACTATTAGATTCCCAACAAACCGATACTTTTAATTAATGGAGATGGGGATGCCACAACTACTACAATTTATTTATTTTGACACAGGCACAGCTCATACTATATTGTCAAGGTAAACCAACATTACAACTTTACAAGTTAAACTTCTGTTTACAAGATAGATTCATATCGGAAAGAAATTGACAAGAAGTTCTTTCAAAATGGACTATTTGTCCCTCTGTTAGAGGTGTTCCAAAGCCGGAATAGGAGAGCACTCATCTTGGGGTGGGATTACTACTTAGATGCTCGCCGCTACTACGGGAATCGCTTTTGATTTCTTTTCCTCTGGCTATTAAGATGTTTCAGTTCGCCAGGTTGTCTCTTGCCTGCCCAGAAATTCCAAAGATTGACCGATTCGGGAATCTCCGAATCTCTGCTTATTTTCAGCTCCCTGAAGCATTTCATCTATTAATACGCCCTTCCTCGTATCTGGGTGCCTAGGTATCCACCGTAAGCCTTTCCTCGTTTGAACCTCGCCCTTAACTTTAAGGTTATGCCATCCTAAGGTGCTGCTAAATGGGCCAACTCTCACAGGCCCAATCCACATGGGCACAGCTATCAACCCCCCCCCCCACCCTCTCCTTCCCCCAAGCGTACCTTATAAAATTTAGAAAAAGGGTAAGAATCCCATAATGCCTCGGAGATGGAAAGGCTCACCATCAAGTCATTTCTACATTCCTAGTCTTAATTGCTAGTTACCCAGTTGTGCTCATCGTAATATTCTCACCAGCTTCAAAACACAGTTTGAACAGATTTCATACTTTACAGAGCCAACATAACCTGAATAGGTTGAAACGAGGGATGACCACGTGATTGAAGTAGACAGAACAGCTACTGACCTGTTTGAGCAAATGTTTTGGACGGAACTCATACTTTTCAGGATCCTTCAAGCTAAGCGATTTCCTCTGGGGACCCACAAGTTGTAGCAAAAAGTAATTTAGCATGCTAGCGACTCTTTCAACCTGGAAGCAAAAGGAAGTCAGTAATTGAACAGGTTAGAGAAAAAGTTTAATATCAACAATGCTGTAGCTTCAGATTGAAGAGACAAATGAACACAGATGATAGGAAATGATTTTCAAAAATACCATCTCCGGAAGAAGGAAAGGCGATGTGATCTGCTCTGAAGTAAAAGCCAGCAGACTAACATCTTCATTTGCCAGTTTCATATCAATTCTTATTATCTGAAGTAGCAAAACATCATAATTTAGTCAGGTAGCATAGACTTACAATTACACGGGGGGAATGAAAGCTAGAAAAAGATATCTCGCAATACACATTAAACTGACATTCTCTTGGGAATGGAAAAGCCGAGTTCTCTCCTGCCTCTCTTGAGCAGGCCTTTGTTCCCATTCAACAGTATTGGACATCTCAGCTTCCAATGCTTTGAGTTCAAGGATTTTATTAAGACTCTCGTCGAGGAGGTAGATGCTATCATTAATCAGGAAATTTAAGAAATTAAGGTAGACACCCTTTTCTTCCTCCTTTGCAATCTGGATAAAATGTATGTTAGTAAATATGCAGGAAAGGGAAGAAATGACAAGTGATCCTCGTATTAGCAAGGAATAATCAATACCTGTCTCCAAACATTACGGTGACTAGGAACCTGCCAAAGGTATTCCAGAAGCTCTGCAATATTGTGACGGATATTGAATTTATCATAGAACTGCATGCAAACACAAACAAAAGGATCTGTCAAATTTTCCTTTATAAAATAGACAGATTAGAGACTGTAGCAATGCTATTGTGCAAAGGCATTCCAAGTCAAGTGTAGCAATGCTATTGTGCAAAGGCATTCCAAGTCAAGTTAGAATGTTAGATAGACAATTCTTCAGTTCTTATTTCTTCTATGATTCTTTGTGGTTCGGCAATTGGGGGGGGGGGGGGGGACGGGTGATGATTAGGACAAGTTTGTAGGATGTGCCAAAAGTAAATAGATTTGAATTCCATTTGTCGTGTGTTCCTAGAATCCTAGGAAGAAAAGAAGCAGTTACCAAAAAACAGCACCTTGAAAGTACACAAATACTCCAATGGCTAGGACCTACGGATGACTCCAGAATGCTAATATATAAATAACAGCTTATAACAGAAATTTCTTGATATATGCAAGTCCTCACATTTTTTTTATTATGCTCAAGTACCGTCACTACCTTAACAAGGCCTCATATTACCAAAATCCCCCATATAAACAGATTCGGATCATGCTTAGGCATCCTCAACTTCTGTAACATATCCTTAAATCCTAAAGGGGTGTTTGGTTAGAAGAGGGGAAAGGGAAAGGAATCAAGTATGGGTTAGGAGGGGAAAGGAATCAAAAAAAACCCAATTGAAACACTAGTAAAAACAAGGGAAAGGGTTTTAAACCCCCCCCCCCTTCTCTTCTTCGTTTGGCAGCCAACTCTCTTCTCCCGTGAGTTCTTCTTCGGCACTCATTCCTTTTCTCGCCAGCTACTCTCTGCATCACCTCCCTCTCTCTCTCCGGCAACGAAATGGGTTATTTTCCGTAGGTCTGGGGTGGGTCGTCGATGGGCTGGGTTGGGTCGTCGATTGGCTGCGGTGGGATATCGGCGATCTGAGGTGGGTTTCTGGTGGGAAGGGGTTGGTTTCGGGGGTTTTGGGTGGTTTTCTATGGGTTGCGGGTGATTTTTGGGGAGGGGCTAGGTGGTTTTCGAGCACTTGGGGTGGCCTCTGGGCAAATTTGGGTGGTCTGGTTTAGGGGGTAGGTAGGCTCTGGGCGAGTTTGGGCTTGTTGGTGGTTTTATGGGTGTTGGAGGTGGTTTGGTGGTTGTTGTGGCAGTGGTTGTGGTGGTTGCGGTGGTGAAGGTGGGGTAGAATTGAGTTGACAAAGGTGGGGTGGGGTGATAGAAGTGGGGTGGTGGAGGTGGTTGTTGATAGGGTTGGGTGGTCAAAGGTGATGGCCAAGGGTTTTCCATTCCCCATTTCTAAGTGGAGGAGGTAGTGAAGAATCAAAATAGAGAGAGTTGGGTAATGGAGGGGAAACAAAACCTCCCATCCAAACAAGTTTTAAGGGAATGGAATCAACTGATTCCCTTTCCGTTTCCTGTAACCTCCTAACAAACGCCCCCTAATAGATGAAGTTACTATTGACACATAAACCACCACCACCCCCCCCCCCCAAAAAAAGAACTAAGATAGCTAAAATGAAGAAAAGGTCAACAAGTCAGTCTCTTTCCTACTTTCTTCTCCTTCTCCGCTTCTTGGAAAAGCTAAACCCAAGTGGGGTTGCCTACACGAGCAACCACTAACGTTTCCCTGCAATTTGGGACGTTTGCTCAGCAGTTTGCGGGTTGGACCCACAAAATATGGCAGCACTCCATTGGTCTCCTAAAAACGATAATACCACCCAAAATTTCATCCTTTACCTCACATAGATGCGCCCTCGTGCCCAGAACAACCATACGCAAGAGGCACACACCAACCAACCCGTACACACGTGAATGTTTCACACGCCCACTCCTCCGTGTGCCTGCACGTGTGGCTTTCGTTCCCAACATTAATGTATAAAAAAAACAAGCACACGTGTCCACACAAGCATACTTATGGGCGACAACCACACCACATATGGAATATCATCAGGTCTTTTGACCTTAGCACATACCACAAAAAGTCCTGCAGACACCAACCTATACTTAAAAACTTCTTGCTTCTTTCAAATATGATTGATTAGTACATTATCACATTCTATGGTATTGATCCTTCTCAAAGTGATAAAGCTGAATTTTGAAGAAAGCAGCTCACAAAGATCTCAGAAAAGATAAAATATCAATCTATCCCCCTCGCCCCCCGCCCCCCAAAATCCATTCCCGTCATTCGTCCCTGTCTTGCACCATCTACCTTCCCTTGGTGTCTCTGTATGCCTCTGTGGGTGCATGTCTGTTTCTATACGCATGCATTCAATATGTGTACGGAACTGTGCATTGGAAAGGGGAAATGAAAAGGTAATACCCAATGTTAGATGGAAGTCACTTGAACAGAAAAAAGTTACACATCCATATGAGAGAGGAGGCGGAAACAGAGCAAATCAGCAAAAAAGGCCCGAGACAGCAAAACAGAAAGATATAAGAACATGTAAAAAAGGCAGATGCCAGTAAAAATTGCAACTTCCTGCAGCACACTGGAGAAAATTAACCAAGGACTCACCTGTGTGTGAGAACCCGTGAATTCAATGTCTACATACAGCTTTAAAAGATTCTTGACAAGATATTGCAGAGACAATTGATGTCCTTCAAATAGACTAGCTGTTGCAGAAGAGCCACTACAAAATGCAGGAGACACAATTGATAAGAATGACAACATAAAAGGGAATGATAGTGGTGTAAGCAAAACATGTATCAATCTAGAAAGGCTCAGGAGCAACCTCCTTCGAGGCATCCAACAATTCAGCACTTCGACCATTTTGGCTCTTAGATAAGGATTTCTAACATATTCAGGGCTCGCCATAAACATGATGATGAAATTCATGAAATCATCCTGGAAAAACACAAACAGGAGAACGTAGATCAGAAAAATAATCGGAACAAAGGCGTCATTAAAGATAAACTTCTACCACTCCTTACCAATTCGACACCATCCAAAGCTTTTGGGATCCGAGATGCAAATATCAGCAACTCCATTGCATCCTCCACAAAATGTTCTGGCATACAAGCAAACGCCATAGGACAAGGTAATCGAAGGGGCAGTTTAAAACCACCAACTAGGCCAACCAACCATACAACCATTAACCGGCAAAATGATAAAGCTTGTTGAATCAGTCCCCCATCCTATACAAAAGTCATTTGTTAGTATGGAACTGCAAAGTGAAATACAACCAGACACAGATCAGGTATGACACAGTTTCATAATGATGGTACTATAATGTAGCAACTAAACAGACAATGAAAGCAGACAAAAATATCAGTCACTGTTTTAGTTGAAAATCTAGCAGAAGATGTGCATAATAATATTGACTTAGGATATCTATTCAATAAGGGAAGAGGAGGGGGAAAGCAAACCTACATAAAAACCACTATCTCATGTTTACTAAAAAAATAAATAATAAAAACACAAAACCACAAACAAACTGACTGCTTTACGTGGAAACATTAACTTTCAAAATCAGCATTATCAACTCCAGTTTTTTTTTTTTAAGAAAGTTCCTAATTTAATGGCACAACTCCCTCTACATTGTTAACTGTTACACACAACTTTACAGTTTTTTATTTAAAAAAAATACAAAACACCCTAAACAAACTATCAGTTCTTCCTCTTAACCCTTCCAACCTACTGTATTTCTATGTAGAGCTTTATATGCTTTTGCACGCATAGCGTGCATATAAGGCTAGTCACAACTAAGAGGAGGAAAGCACCTCAACTCCTTGACCGTACAAGCGTCTATTTTTCCACTTTACGCAAAATCATTGTCAAATTTACATGCTATAACCATGTTTCTCTTTTGATTGCAGAACAATATTAGAATCCCGTTTCAATTAATAGGAGATAATTCACTGAGACACCTCTGACTTTTGAGGTAATATGCAGGTGACTTGACCTTTCAATAGTGTCATAGAGGCAAGATTAGGTAAAGCAATTCCAAAATGATATACGCCTCTCCAACCACCATAACCATATTGGCAAGGAAAAACACTACTCTAGAGCACTATTTCTCCTTGTTCTCCCCAATACCAACCTATCTCACTTGGCATAAATCAATGGAAACCAAATCAGCCAATATACATTCCTATAACAATGCACAGTCTATTCTATTCCAAATGATTTTGTTGACTTACTACAACAATGAAGAAGAGGAGGATTCACTAAATTAGAGAAATATACACGAGGGTAGAGAGGTGGAATTCAAGGTGTTTATTATGCACAACCAAGGAGAAAAAATTTATTTGTCCAGACAAGAAAAAGAGAGTTATTTGTCAACACTTAGCAGAGCAGTATTACGACCCACACTTGACTTATAAATTGAAGAAAACTGGTATTGACTAATATATAATCCCATCACATCAGTCCAGCAACACATTGGTTATTGGTTTTCAGATGCATTTGACTTGCCTCAGCAAGTGAGGTCCAGATCTGTTAGAAATTTCAGAACCAAAATCTACATTGAAATTGTAGGGCACGTGGGTAAGAAATTAAGGCCACATGGGGACAAGAAAACATCCCACTAACCCACCATTCCTCTCCTATTTAAAGCCACGAAGGCAACAACTGAAATTTGGAATGATCAGCAAGATGGACAAAACACCACTCTGCATCCCAATGCTTTGTGAAAAAAAGAAACAGAGGGGATTTTGGAAAGACTTGCAATTAAAAAACCATTGCAGCACATGCGGAGGCCCAGGCGTACCCTAAGAATTTGTGCTTCATAACACAACTTCTCCTGTGAAAATGATTCAATCTCCTTTTCAAGACGAGCTATATCCAGCTCCAACTGACGCGTAGGAGCTTGCTCGAGCATCGCCTTTAAGGTAGCCAGGGAATCTTCAGACCTCGAAATATCCTGAAAGAGAGGGAAATCAGATTGAACTTCATAAGCATGGAAGAGCTGAAAGAGAGGCAGAACTAAGAATACGTATATATATCCTATATATCATAC
This sequence comes from Beta vulgaris subsp. vulgaris, assembly GCF_026745355.1. NCBI lineage: Eukaryota > Viridiplantae > Streptophyta > Magnoliopsida > Caryophyllales > Amaranthaceae > Beta > Beta vulgaris. The sequence continues at coordinate 13,862,139 of NC_079203.1, forward strand.
ATAAGTTAAATCATTATGGGCATATCTAACTGTAAACCAAGAGATATTAATATTCAACCTGCTGTACAATAAAGCCAACCTCTGAGACTCTTACCTGAACTAGATGCTTGAAATCAGAAAATGCTTTTAGTACACCCAAGTTAAGAACCCTTGCCGTCATAAAGAAGCATTCACAAATGAAAGGATATCTAACATTCTGAACACTCTGAACAGAAGGTCCACCAGAATTATTGCCAGAACCAGTGGCTTCCAAAGATGTCAACAAGCGGTTATCTGGAACGTTATTATCAGTAGAACCATCTAATCTTCCATTATTAAGCTCAGAAATATATTCAGAAACTTCCTCTGACGATGCATGGAGAGCTGTTAGTGCTCTGTGAATGATTGAGTAGTCCAAATAGTATTAGAATGAAATAGATACAAAAGAAACCAGTGTAGAACTTCATAAAATGATGGTTCTCAGTTCTCACCTTAAATCCAAACGGTTACTGTAAAATACGTAGCTAGGATCGATTTTATCTCGTTTACTGAGCTTAGCATCTAAAAATGGCTCACAAAGCCTAAGCATAACAGCGCTAAGATTAACAAACATGCCAGAGCTTGCACACGTCAATGGATCAATCTGCATCAAGATGCATACTCACAATTATATCGTCCTTGAAGACGAAGTTTTCGACAGTAGTCAACAATACACACAAAAAGGGAAAGCAAGCACACAATGTGCAAAAAAGCTTTATGAAAAAAGGAAGAATAAAGAAATTATTTGTTTGCTGTTTTGGCTATCAACACTATGTCAATGCAGCCATTGCAGATTACAAAAGACGCTTACCTGCAAATGCGCCCTTGAGGAATTGTTATTGATCACAGCTGCTAGAAACTCTAGAACACTTTCTCGAGTATCTGATTTTTTCAGAAGACAAAGTAAAACCTCGTGTAAACCATCATATAAGCCATTCATCACGGTCTTTATGGTAGTGAATGATGATAGTAGATCAGCTGGACGACGGGTTGATGCTTCAGAGAAACACTGCTGACTAAGTAAATCAGAGCGAAAACAATGTAGTCATCAGTATTCCAATATATGCCGTGAAGCAACCAAGCAGAAAATTAGATTTCACAATATCTGCAGCCCCATGTCAAATCTGTGGCACACTAAGCTTTGTAGCAGGCAGAACTGAAGGAAACAAATGGAAGCAATATACTTGATGAGCAATAATCACTAAATTCTGCATGTTTAGCTAATGCCAGCCCACCTTTCAGCATCCTCAAAAATAACAGAACAAAATTAAACAATTTAAAGTTTACACTGCATAGAAGTTGGGTCATGTTCCCAAGTACAGCGTGGTATTTCCTTGAACAGTTGAACCCACAACTTCCAACTAAAGGATTGATTGTATACCAAGTACCATTGACAGGATAGGATAAACAATAGACACACTGTAGTCAAAAATTGGAGCGCAGGTGTAACTAAAAGAAAAGTTCAATCCAGTAGAAACTGGGCTATGTTCCTGAGGTAAACATTGAACTAAAAAATTAATAATTAACCCCGTACCATTGAAAGGCTATTTTGGTCAGTAAAAACCGTTTGTCAGAAACTTGCATTGCATGCATAGGTGTTCATCTAGAATAGAAGTACATTCCAGAAGAAACATCAAGCATGTGGAAATATAATGTGTGCATATTTCCTAATACTGTTGGACAAGAAAGATTAAACATACATTGAAGAAACTTGCATTGCATGCATAAGTGTTCATCTAGAATAGAAGTACATTCAAGAAGAAACATCAAGCATGTGGAAATATAATGTGTGCATATTTCCTATTACGGTTGGAATAGAAAGATTAAACATACTTCGAAGAAAACCTCACACTTCACTTATCTACAGGCGCATAAAAGCCATTTGCCACATCAACACCCAAAAAAATGAGTAAGGGTACCCAGTAACTCTCTAGGCAAGTATTGGCTTATTTTTGGAGGACAAGAACAAGAGCAAGCAGCTCTCTAGCACTTGTGGAATTCCACTCTAAAGTGACTAGAGCTGATCCAGATCTACGGCTCATAGAAAGCTATGTGAGATAAAAATATACAGCCCTAGGGTGCAAAAGCCTCCCACCAAAGTGTACTTCTAGGAAGGGTTTCAGAGTTTAGTAACCATACCCAGTAGTGGAACCAGAAAAGTATTATTGGGCTAGGCCTGGGGGTCCTCCTTTTATAGTCAGAAGTCCTCTTAAGCAAGCCAATAATACGGCATTTCATTATAAATTGAGGGAATGAGCCCAGGTCAACTGTCTTATCTTCCACACTTCTAGTTCGTTCTGATTCCAAGCCAGTCCCTTTCTCGTCTAGTGTCACAGAATTTGCTGCGGAAATTTTTCTTCCCTAGTATCAAAACAACTATATGCAGTGAATCCCATTTCCAGAATGCGTTCCGTGTTCAGAACCGATCAGCAAATTTATGTGACAATGTTCTCAATATCTCATCATGCATATTGTATTTGGAAATTATTTCAAAAGTTCTCAAATCGAATATTAGCAAATAAGGTAAAAGGACAAATTGATTTTTTATACAACTTTCCTTCTTACACTGAAGCTGAAAAGGTCAAAAAATATAAAAGTAAAGGAAGTAGCAAATTCATTGAATTGGGACAAAATTTGTAGTAAGTAGTAATCTTAACATAACAGTAAATATTGAATATTACATATAAGCATGTAATAGATAATAAATTTGAACCTTCCTACTACATGTGCGGCAATGAGTGTGTGTGTGTGTGTGTGTAGATAGAACAAAGAAGGCAACAAAATGACCAATAAGTACGTTAGGAAAAACAAAAGACCAAACAAGAAGCTGGCACTGGGAGACCAGCACAAAGCCACTGTACAGATGTCGCAGGTCACGGCGTCAAGCTATGCTTGCCAGCTGCGCCAAACTTCATTCAATGAATGTACAACACATTAAATCCCACCCGACCGTACACCCCCCCCCCCCCAAAAAAAAAAAAAATTTATGTAAAAAATATTTCTGGGAGCACTGCAGGTTTTGATGGAGCAACTCAACTGTTACCAACACAACTCAGACTTCACATATAATTATGATCAGGTTAACGAAGTAGATTGGAATTTATAGGTATTAAAATGGTAACATCAAGATACATATTGAATTTTCTAAGTTTTAAGAGCTAGTTAGTGAGCTTCATGTAGATATAAGTTAGTTCTCCTATGGATTATAATGAGAAATTCAAATTGGTACTATTGCTAAACAATCGAAGTTAGCTTAAGGTATTGATGTTAGCTAGTGACTATTTTGAAGGATGATGATTCATTATTGAAAGGTTGTGGAATTGAGATTATTAATAAGAGGATTTCTAATAATGAAACAAGTTGGTTTCACTAGTTGAATTTAGCAAGAGTAACTATTTAATCGATTGTTTTTATTCTTATGAGGTGAATTATTATGGAATTTGAGTATAATTTAGATAAGGAGGAAATTGGACTCTTGAATATTATTATAGAGTCGAGTGCTTATTTGGACAATTAATATAGAAAAGAAAAAGCGCACTTTGATTGAACAATAGATCATTATGGAGCAGTTCCACTTCCTTTCTTCTTTACCACATTTCTCTATTTCTCAATCTCACAAAAAGCATGCACCAAGGCTTCTCTACCTATTATAACAATCCCTCATCTCTAGATCCTAAAATGCTTGTTTTATACTTTTGAGAATAACCTTCCAGCAAAATATGTACCTAATTCACAGAAAGACCAACGAATATAATGATTCAATGCAACCTCCTTTCTAGATCAAAGTATAACTAGCCACTAGGTGATATAGCCAGTATTGAAACAACTTATGTAAATCCACATCCCTATCGCCAACCGTATCGGAGTCGTTAATAGGGCCTACACTTCAAAATTCTCAAGAAGTGGTCCCCAGAATGCTGAATCTATAATTAAATTTTAAACAGGAAACCGACAAAGATAATTAACAGAGTAGAATAAGCAGGAACCAGATGGTTTCAAAATTTCGTTACTACAAGCATGCATTCTGTTTACTTCTTGAAGTAAAATGGACTACAAACCTGATGGCATTCGGTTCCAATTATGATTTAGATTTGCTATCCTACAATTATACTTCTAGATATTAAATGGCTCAAATGAAATTCCTCTTAAAGGGCATGCTAGCAAAATTATGACGCCAGATCATAACGTAATAATCAAAAAAAGATTGGTTTCCTATAAAACTTCAGCCTACGTTCAAACTGTCGTAGGAGCATCTAAGCTTAATACCGCTGGAAAGCTGAACATTGATTGCGATTAGAGGTCCCTTTTCAATTTGGATTATTGCTTCGGGTTGGGGGGAGGGGAGCAGGACAAGTCATTAAATATATTAAGGAAGACATCCAATCGAGCCTGGATAGAACCACAGGCGCATAGGAGACCAGCAGATTCCAACCCTTCCACCAATTTTGACACCATCAAAATATGTAAAACACATGAATATTATAAAAGGCCACCAAGGGTGACTCGGAGACACCCTATGTTAACATGACTCGGATAGTAAGAGCATCCGATATCAAATCCAAGTGTCTAACGCGGAATTTTTTTTAAAATGTTGGAGACGCAGACACCATCCTATATTTGGACAAGAGTACAAAGATACGACAATTATACAAATAAAAGTTCTAGCAAATTTAAAAGATATATTCCTTCCTGATTTGCAAATTCCAAAATTCGGGGTTGAATAGTAAAAAGTTCCAATGAGTAGATTCAGTGAAAGAAAAGGCAATAAAATCAACCCTTCCCCGTGTGAGTTTAAATTGCCCCATAAAAGAAAAGAAAAAACAATGAGACAAATAATAACTGCAATACTGCACTCGTCTGTGGTATTCATATGGGTGCCCCGTGGCCACAGAAATTAAGAAAAAATAAGTAAAAAAATTCTCTCTTCTCCAGCGTGGCCGGAGAAACTGGACCAAGCGATGATCGACTACAAATTTCGTACCTTTGCACCAGAATCAACCTCACGAGCAAAAGTCCAACATCTCAATATAATATTCACATATTTCATCTTCAATTGATAGGTCTAGGGTTTATTACTCAAACTTTGATCTCAAAATTCGATGATAATGGAAAGATTAAGTAACCAATCTCCTCTCTTTATCTCTAGAGACTTTTCTCCTTCTAGAATTAGTTGTATCTACTATCTAGTGCAAATTGCCCAATCCAACCCATATTATGTACCCTCCGGTCATATCGACACTGGTATAACAAAAAATGCCATGTCTGAGTATCATAGGTGACACCCATGTTCAGACTCATGAGGGACATAAGCAATAAATCCTCCATCACAAAAGGGCACTAAACATAGAACCATAAAGAGCAGCAAAAAATTCCAGACCTTTTCAGATTATCTGCCAACATCACCACCAACACAAAGCTCTCTCCTCGACATGGAATTGACATTCCCATCTTCATATTAAAAAGGTATGCCATCCTCAATAGAAGTTATTTTCGATGAAATAGAATAATCATTGACAGAGACAGAAATGCATAGGAAGGAGAATAAGGAGTACTCTAAATTCTAATGTCGAAACTCTACAAAAGGAACCAATAGAGAAGGACAGCATGTCAACCACTCTTTAGATCAGTAATATAGTAGCACCAAAAAACTGCAAGGACAACTGATAAATCCCATTCTAGCTTTGACTCATTAAATATTTTGACAAGAACAAAATCCTCCAGTATGGCACCAAAACGGAAAGAGGTAGTGCAATCATCCTATTTGATCCATTTAGGGGAATTTCTAGTTCCATAAGAGCCTCAAAACCAAACATACACCTTCCACTCTAATCTTCATATACAAAATATCAGTTACAAACTACAATGAAGTTCACCAGTTACTTCAAAAGTAATCTTCAGCACTATATCTTACCCTATTCAAAGCTAAACATAATGATGGACTATTGATGGTAGTGCACAGAATGCATACTCCAAGGAGAACCATTAACCCCCTAGAGGAGAAAAAATTAAAAACCAAAACCCTGGAAATTGGGATGAGGATGCTAGGAGCACATAAAGGCCACTGCCTTTAAACAATCATCTTAGGTGTACACATATGTAATTATCTCTGATATCCCCTTCAGGTGAGCTTGATCATAATTACAACAGATTTTGTAGAATTAACTGCTTACAACCAAATTTTAGACAGACACCTTACCATTTCAATGGCAAGACACAAAGACGCAGTTTTTTACATCTATTTCCCACCACCAACGGATATCACAGTAATCAAGCACCATATCACCAGACTATATAAGCAGCAGTATAGTTCTTTTATCACTATCCATTCAATGAAAGCAAGGAATATTTCAATTTCGCCTGGAACAAGGTCCAAGATAGCCTCCTAAACATATTTCATACAGCATTTTGAGCTTAAAAAAAAAGCAGAAGAAAATGGGAAAGGTAAATTAATGAAAATGACAACATAAGTGAAGTCCCAAACTCACCCAACATCAGGTTGGCTCTTGAAAAGGGCAGTATCAGGCAATGCACTGATATGAAAGAAGGGACCCAAAATGCTAGCAACCTCCATAGCGCGACCATTCAGAAACGAACCTGGTGGCATCCACCATTTATGAGTAACTAAAGACTTTGCCCCAGCTGGGAAATTAACCAGATACAACAAAGCCCTCAATGGCTGCTGAAAATTCCCCAATGCTGATTCCCTCACCACTTTCTCCCTTAAATTATCATACAAAAACTTAAAAACCGGGTCCAAACTATCGAAATCTCCCTCCCCAAAGAATTCATCCAAGAACCCAGGTGGGCTTGTTAACCCACTACTACTACTTCCACCCCCTCCATAGCTATCAATAACCGCGCCTCCAACCTCAGAATAAATCAACGACAACAACGGTGACGGCTTCTTCCCCAATGGATTAACACCGACATTAACATCAGTAGCATCCACACCAGGAAACATATCAGGATTACCTAAATGAATCCGGCAATACGAAACCGCCAATTTCTTCGATTGCTTAACAACCAACTCCATTTCAGACCTTAAATTCTTATCTTTCATGTTCATAATCTTCTTCCCTTCATCATAAGCACGTCGAAAACAACCTACTAGATAAGAAAACGGTGCCTCGGAATTGGGGAACTGATTCGAAAGCCGATCAATTAAAACCCTTTCCATCAAATCCCTAGAAAGCAGCAATTCCCTACCTTCGCTGAGAATTTCAGCAGCTGTTAATTCGAGATAAACTACGCGAGAATCGGATTCCGTCGAATCAACGAGAGATACGAGGAAAATCTTTCGGAGAATTATGTCTTCGATTTGTGCTGGCGATCGTTGTGGTTTTGGGGTCGCCATTATTGTGTTTGAAATTGAAATGAACTAATATCAATTGAAGATGAATTGTTAATAATTAGGGATTTGGATTGGTAATTGGGGATGGAATTGAGGAGAATGACATGAGAGTTAAACTGGAATTTGATGGTTGAGAAGTTGAGATAGTGAGAAAGATATACTTTCTGAAATTAGGGCTTTAGGAGATTAGTTATAGTTGAAGAAGTGAAGTGATTCTGCTGAATTGCCGGGAAGCCCGGGATGGGAATAATAATCCAGTTTATCCGATAGAAACTTTTTTTTTTTTTAGGGGAGTTTATGAGATAGAAACTATTGTAGAATCCCCTCAAAAAAAAAAACTATTGTAGGAAGTTAGGGACCGGAATCGGAACCGGTCGGACCGACGGATTGAAATCTGATATTTTTTTGGATATGTTGGATCGGAATTTTTTTTCAAAAAATCTTTTTTATTTTATTTAAATATATGTTTATAAACTAAATACATTAAAAATTAATAATTTTAATAAGAATAATCTTAAAGTAATAAATAGTAGGTTTTAAACTTTCGAACTTTTTACCTTTTTAAACTTTTCTTAGCCTATAATTTCTTTTACTAAAATAATAGAAATTTCGGTCCGCCCGAGCTGGATCGGAATTTTTCGAGTTTGGACCGGACCGGACCGAAAACCCGGAATCAGTTTTTTGTGGACCAAGGACCGGACCAGAATCTCCGTTCCTATCCAAATTCCAGTCCGGTCCGGTCCAGATTTCGGCCATCTCTAATATAAGTTGATAAAAGATGGACTTCGATCAGCTTCGTCCCAAAAATAATTCGAGGTGGGCATGGGCCGGACCGAGCGGGCACGGGACAGTCCGGCCAGGTACGGTTTGGGCTCGGGCGGGCCGTGAACAGAATCTGGAAATTTGAGGCCCGACCCATCGTTGTCCCAAATCTGCATGCCGACTCGTGAAGATCCCGGCGCATGCCCAGGTCTCACAACAAGAATCCGCCTTTATAGCGTCCGTCATAGTAAGCAGGCGGTATAAGTCGACATACCGTCCGTCTTTCTTTTAGATAATAAATAGTGTCTGTTTTTCTAAATTTAGCGTCCGTCTATTTGACAGACGTAATTTTCCGTCGGTCTAAAGAGGTCAGCGTCCGTCAAACGGACGCTAATTGTAGCTGATTTATTTTTATAAAAAGTATTAAATTTAGCGTCCGCCTAACGGACGCTAAATGAGGCCAGGCGGACGCTAAATACGCGGATATACCAACACCTTACTCGACCCTTGCAAACACATTTCGACGACATCTCAACAAATTTCGCCATTTACCAAACCCTAACCTCTCCATTGTCGCCGGCAAACCGCCGTGCCTCCATTGTCGCCGGCGAACCGCCGTGCCTCCATTGTCGCCGGAAGACCGCCGCCACTCGCGCCTCTATTTACCTTCACTCGCGCTGGCTCGCATAGTACTCCTCTCAGACGGAGCATCTCTCTTATAGGGCCAACTCTTGCCGGAGCATCACCGACGCCCTGCCGCTGCTAGCGTCGCCGCCGTCGTCACTCTCTCTTCTACAATTGCTTAAGGTATGAATTTTATACCTTAGTTTTGTTGATTTTTGGCTTGAATTCCTTGTTGTTGATTGGGGTTTTTGGTATTTTTGATGTATTGTTGTTGTTCATAGTTGTTGTTGATAGTTGTCGTTGTTGTGAGTGATGATTGTTGTTGTTGTTTTCAATTGCATTGTTGTTGTTGTTGTTGTTGTTGTTAAGTGAATTTGTTGTTGATAATTAAATATGTTAAGTGTTGTTGTTGTTGATAATTAAATATGTTAAGTGTTGTTGTTGTTGATAATTGAATATGTTAAGTGTTGATGATAAAAGAACATGTTTAGTATTGGTGTTGTTCATCAACTTGTTTAATTTATTCATGATAATTGTGAAGTGATGTTGTTAATGTTACATGCTTTAGACAAATTGAGTAATTAATTTATTACACGTAGAGAATTAAGTACAATTAATGGTCACATATCAAATTTATATTATCAAGGGCTTATTATTCTAGGTGCTTTGCAAAGATATTATTTTTTAGTTGTATCGAATTGAGTTGGTTGTATATATTAAATATATGTTTAGTATAATAGATTTAGTGTATATTTAGTATATGTTCACTATATATTTGTGAATGTATTTAGTATATACTTACTGTACTTTATTTATTATGTAGTGTTGTTAATCTTTTGGATTTGTTAGTAATTCTTATTATTCATAAATTGTCTAATATTTGTCTACTACATATGGTACGTACTTCTATTAACAAGTAGTGAATATAGTGAATTGATACTTTCTAGTTGTGTGTAGAGTTTTAAATTATGAAAAGGAAGGAACGTAGTTGGATGTATAACAGACTTGATGGGCGTTCCCTTAGAACTGAGTTTGTGAAAGGGGTTGATAAGTTCATTGAGTTTTGTTTACAACATCTACATTTAAATGACGATGACAAGATAAAATGTCCATGCATCCGGTGTAATAACTTGCGTTACTTGGATGAGGACACGGTCAAAGTACATTTGTACAGTAAGGGTTTTAAACCGAATTACTTTGATTTGTTATGTCATGGTGAACGTGCTACGGGGTCCTCCTCATCTTCAGCTCAGTCAAATCCGTATATGGATATGGCTGTGGATGCTTTAGGGAATACTAAAGATCATGCCATGCTTGCACTTTCAAACTCAGTTGAAGAAGAATGGTGAAGCGAAGAAGTTTTTCGACCTTCTCAAGGCGGCCGAGAATCCCTTGTATGAAGGGAGCAAGATGTCCGTGCTGGAGATGGCTTCTAGAATCATAAGTTTAAAGTGTGAGTATAACCTACCACACAGGTGTGTTGATGGGTTTGCTAGTTTATTAAATGAGGCGATACCCCAGAACAACCACGTGGGAAGAACTTTCTACGACACAAAGAAAGTTCTAAAGGGTTTGGAGCTTCCTCATGAGAGGATACATGCATGTCCTAGAGGTTGTATGTTGTTTTGGAAGGGCTATGCTCACTTAGATAAGTGTAGTGTATGCGGTAGTGATCGGTACAAGAAAACTTCTAAGAGCAAGCTTATTCCTGCTAATCTACTTTCCAATCACATCGAGGTTGCAGAGGTTGTTTGCAACTAAGAATATCTCTCAGGAAATCACATGGCACGCCGACAATCCTCGACTGCAAGGTACCTTAGCACATCCAAGTGACAATCACATGGCACGCCGATAATCCTCGTCTTAGGAGGGATAAAGTGCAATGGTGGGTTGTGTTTAAACGAATGTAAGGTCCGAAGTTGATGCCCCGGTTGATTTTGATGTTCTCCAGGAGGAAAGAACTGATACCGCTGCAGTTCTTTGTGCTCCGGATGAGATACCAGATTATGATGCTGGTGACGACAATAATAATGGTGAGATCATGGAATTTGAGGCGCCGAATGAACAAGGAGAACCAAGTGAATATGAAAGCAGCGACGAGATTGGTGATTTGACTAACGATGATGATGACGAGGATGACTTTGATGATTATGATTTATTTGATGATGTTTAGTATGTTTTGTTACCTTATGTACTTGCTTTTGTTGTAAGACAATATGTTTGTCATTTTATCACTTTGTCGTATTCTATGTATAAAAAAATTTATTTATTTCTATTATATGTGTTTTAGTCATTTAATCTTTGTTTAATTTCAAGTTTTTTAAAAATTGATTAATTAAGTGATTTCCAATATTTTGTATTACGGTTTTGTAATTTGTTTAGGATTAATTTCATTGTTTATTGATTATAATATGTTATTAATTTCAAGCTTTCCCATACCTTCAATCTTTATTGGTGATTTATTTTGCAGATGTCATCATGTGTCGGATCTCGAGGTGGTGGTTCTCGTGGTGGGGGTAGTGGTCGAGGTCGTGGTAGAGAGGGTCCTGAGCCTCAGCCTGAGCCTCAGCCTGAGCTTGATGGCGAGTTGGAGAGGGACGAGGCAGAGGAAGAAGTCAGGGTAGATGACAATCATGAGGTTGGGGTAGTTGACAAGCGAAAGGAGTTGGACCCCAATGGACTTTGGTAAGTTATATTATGAGCGTAATACTTTATTACTTTTAATAGATTTTTTTGGTGTTGTTCACTTGGTTTTAATTGCTTTTTATCATGTTTGACAATGGAGTCATTCGCTCCATGAGTAAATGCTTCAAGCAACATTTCCATCATCCGTGGAGGAACTGCTCTCAGGTTGATGACGACACAAAAAACCATTGGTTTTCTCTTTTCAAGGTGAAATCGTATTTGTTAAGTTTATAATATGTAAACTAACCCTTTGTGATTGGTTTTCTTATATATGTAAACTAACCCTTTATACTTAAGTTTATAATATGTAAACTAACCCTTTGTGATTGGTTTCTTATATGTATGTAGACCGTTTCGACAAAAAAATGGCCAAAAGGTTGAAAGATAATCACCACTTGATAGTAAAGAAGAAGGGTGGTGTATGTCCGACGTGGTTGTCTGTGAGCATTCACGAGCAGATGATGAAGAATGCTCAAGACGACAACTTCGGAGCACGATCTGAGAAGGTCAACAAAAACCGGCGAGGAGGTAACTTGACCAGCAACGTACCTCCTTCTCATTGCCAGGGCTCCATTTCCTCAGCAGAGCGCGCCAAGAGATTGGTAAGTGTAACTTGTCTTGAATACATTTAATCCAGATACTTTATTTAATTAATGCGTATGAACGTGTAGGCCGCACAGCGTGGAGGGGTGCTGCCTTCCGCTTTGGAATTGTTCATGGACACACACATGAGGGATGAGTCTGGAAAGAAGGTGCCGATCAATAACAAAGTCCTGCAAATCAAGGTAATTGAAATAATATTGATAGCTTTCATTAATTTTCATTGGCTAAGTGTCTTAAACTTGCTTAGATCATAAAACCAAGTAATAGAAAGCTTAAATGAGTATTATAGGACTTTCATGAGGCATTAGAACTTGAAATAGGCGTAGAGGTTGGATTATAGGAACATTAAACCCAAAAAATGGCTCGAAATGGCTTACTTTCAATCATTTTCATTGGCTAAGTGTCTTAAAATTGCTTAGAATCATACGAACAAGTAATAGAAAGCTTAAATGAGTATTGTAGGACTTGCATGAGGCATTAGAACTTGAAATAGGCATAGAGGTTGGATTATAGGAACATTAAACCCAAAAAAGGGCTCGAAATGGCTTACTTTCACTCATTTTCATTTGGTTAAGTGTCTTAAACTTGCTTAGAATCATACATCCAAGTAATAAAAAGCTTAAATTAGTATTGTAGGACTTGCATGAGGCATTAGAACTTGAAATAGGCGTAGAGGTTGGATTATAAGAACATTGAACCCAAAAAAGGGCTCGAAATGGCTTACTTTCAATCATTTTCATTGGCTAAGTGTCTTAAACTTGCTTATAATCATACACCCAAGTAATAGAAAGCTTAAATGAGTATTTTAGAACTTACATGAGGCATTAGAACTTGAAATAGGCATAGAGGTTGGATTATAGGAACACTAAACCCAAAAAATGGCTCGTAATGGCTTACTTTCAATCATTTTCATTGGCTAAGTGTCTTAAACTTGTTAAGAATCATAGAACAAACTAATAGAAAGCTTAAATGAGTATTGTAGGACTTGCATGATGCATTAGAACTTGAAATAGGCGTAGAGGTTGGATTATAGGAACATTGAACCCAAAAAAGGCTCGAAATGGCTTACTTTCAATCATTTTCATTGGCTAAGTGTCTTAAACTTGATTATAATCATACAACCAAGTAATATAAAGCTTAAATGAGTGTTTTAAGACTAACATGAGGCATTAGAACTTGAAATAGGCATAGAGGTTGGATTATAGGAATATTAAACCCAAAAAATGGCTCGAAATGGCTTACTTTCAATCATTTTCATTGGCTAAGTGTCTTAAACTTGCTTAGAATCATAGAACGAAGTAATAGAAAGCTTAAATGAGTATTGTAGGACTTGCATGATGCATTAGAACTTGAAATAGGCGTAGAGGTTGAATTATAGGAACATTGAACCCAAAAAAGGGCTCGAAATGGCTTACTTTCATCATTTTCATTGGCTAAGTGTCTTAAACTTGCTTAGAATCATACAACCAAGTAATAGAAAGCTTAAATGAGTATTGCAGAACTTTCATGAGGCATTAGAACTTGAAATAGGCGTAGAGGTTGGATTATAGAAACCTTAAACACAAAAAAGGGCTCGAAATGGCTTACTTTCAATCATTTTCATTGGCTAAGTGTCTTAAACTTGCTTAGAATCATAGAACGAAGTAATAGAAAGCTTAAATGAGTATTTTAGAACTTGCATGATGCATTAGAACTTGAAATAGGCGTAGAGGTTGAATTATAGGAACATTAAACCCAAAAAAGGCTCGAAATGGCTTAATTTCAATAATTTTCATTGCCTAAGTGTCTTAAACTTGATTAGAATCATACAACCAAGTAATAGAAAGCTTAAATGGGTATTGTAGGACTTGCATGACAATTAGAACTTGAGATAGGCGTAGAGGTTGGATTATAGGAACATTAAACCAAAAAAAGGCTCGAAATGACTTACTTTCACTCATTTTCATTCGCTAAGTGTCTTAAACTTGCTTAGAATCATACAACCAAGTAATAGAAAGCTTAAATGAGTATTGCAGGACTTGCATGAGACATTAGAACTTGAAATGGGCGTAGAGGTTGGATTATAGGAACCTTAAACACAAAAAAAGGGCTCGAAATGGCTCACTTTCAATCATTTTCATTGGCTAAGTGCCTTAAACTTGCTTAGAATCATACAACCAAGTAATAGAAAGCTTAAATGAGTATTATAGGACTTTCATGATGTATTAGAACTTGAAATAGGCGTAGAGGTTGGATTATATGACCATTAACACAAAAAAGGGCAAGAAATGGCCTACTTTCAATCATTTTCATTGGCTAAGTGTCTTAAACTTGCTTAGAATCATACGAACAAGTAATAGAAAGCTCAAATGAGTATTGTAGGATTTGCATAAGGCATTAGAACTTGAAATAGGCATAGAGGTTGGATTATAGGAACACTAAACCCAAAAAAATGGCTCGAAATGGCTTACTTTCAATCATTTTCGTTGGCTAAGTGTCTTAAAATTGCTTAGAATCATACGAATAAGTAATATAAAGCTTAAATGAGTATTGTAGGACTTGCATGAGGCATTAGAACTTGAAATAGGCATAGAGGTTGGATTATAGGAACATTAAACCCAAAAAAGGGCTCGAAATGGCTTACTTTCACTCATTTTCATTTGGTTAAGTGTCTTAAACTTGCTTAGAATCATACATCCAAGTAATAAAAAGCTTAAATTAGTATTGTAGGACTTGCATGAGGCATTAGAACTTGAAATAGGCGTAGAGGTTGGATTATAAGAACATTGAACCCAAAAAAGGGCTCGAAATGGCTTACTTTCAATCATTTTCATTGGCTAAGTGTCTTAAACTTGCTTATAATCATACAACCAAGTAATATAAAGTTTAAATGACTGTTTTAAGACTTACACGAGGCATCAGAACTTGAAATAGGCATAGCGGTTGGATTATAGGAACACTAAATCCAAAAAATGGCTCGAAATGGCTTACTTTCAATCATTTTCATTGGCTAAGTGTCTTAAACTTGCTTAGAATCATAGAACGAAGTAATAGAAAGCTTAAATGAGTATTCTAGGACTTGCATGATGCATTAGAACATGAAATAGGCGTAGAGGTTGGATTATAGGAACATTGAACCCAAAAAAAGGGCTCGAAATGGCTTACTTTTAATCATTTTCATTGGCTAAGTGTCTTAAACTTGCTTATAATCATACAACCAAGTAATAGAAAGCTTAAATGAGTATTGCAGGACTTTCATGAGGCATTAGAACTTGAAATAGGCTTAGAGGTTGGATTATAGGAACCTTAAACACAAAAAAGGGCTCGAAATGGCTTACTTTCAATCATTTTCATTGGCTAAGTGTCTTAAACTTGCTTAGAATCATGCAACCAAGTAATAGAAAGCTTAAATGAGTATTGTAGGACTTGCATGATGCATTAGAACTTGAAATAGACGTAGAGGTTGAATTATAGGAACATTAAACCCAAAAAACGCTCGAAATGGCTTACTTTCAATCATTTTCATTGCCTAAGTGTCTTAAACTTGATTAGAATCATACAACCAAGTAATAGAAAGCTTAAATGAGTATTGTAGGACTTGCATGAGGCATTAGAACTTGAGATAGGCGTAGAGGTTGAATTATAAGAATATTAAACCCAAAAAAGGCTCGAAATGGCTTACTTTCACTTATTTTCATTCGCTAAGTGTCTTAAACTTGTTTAGAATCATACAACCAAGTAACAGAAAGCTTAAATGAGTATTGCAGGACTTGCATGAGATATTAGAACTTGAAATGGGCGTAGAGGTTGGATTATAAGAACCTGATACACAAAAAAGGGGCTCCTGTATAGTTCCATTTTGTCTTAGGAGTATAATTAGCTCATTACGTGCTTCTTTTCACCTAGGGTAGTACGACTATTGAGCCCTTGGTCTCATAACATGTGTGCCTGCTCTATGAAAATTGTTAGCTTGAATCTTCAAACTTAAGAGCTAATTTTTTATTTAAAGGAATGCATTTTTTTTTATGTTAGTTTTGTCTTGTGTGACATACAAAATAAGGATAATGATAGTTTATATGTTTAAATTTCTTCATGCATTTGCAGCGAGTCCGTATTTCAGCCTCCCTATCAATTGCCCCCTCAGAATGTTAAACGGGAGCTTATTATGCTTTCTTAGCCCGCATTAGCTAGCCAGGCCATTGATCCTATGTCGCAGCTGATGGAGACAGCTTATATTGGCAGATTAGGTTTAAAATCTAATTTCATATGTTTCCTATTTAGTGCTTTCGGTACAACTTATTTTTCTTTTCGCATATATGAGTATTGTGTTTCAAAGCTATATTATTATGTGCAGGAGCTGTACAACTAGCATCAGCTGGTGTTTCTATGTCAATCTTTAATATTATTTCGAAGCTATTCAACATACCACTTCTAAGTGTTGCTACTTCTTTCGTAGCGGAAGATATATCAAAGTCTTCTTCAGGTTGACATTCCAACCGTTTTTGGCCACTGAATTATTATAATAATTGAATTTTGATGTATTGCATTTGCACCTTCTAGATGGTCATGAAGAGTTTGAAAGAAAACAGTTGTCATCAGTTTCTACAGCATTGTTACTCGCTGCAGGCATTGGCATCATTGAGGCCCTAGCTTTACTCTTGGGAACTGGATCATTCCTCGGTTTGATGGGTATCTCATCAGTAAGTTTTAAACAATATCATATGGTTATTGAGATCTTCATCCTTGTTTTTAAAAGGAATCCTAAACTGAAGACTCATGATGATAACCATGAGCCCTTTGTTATTGTTGCTGGTCGTATTTGTCATTTTATCTTTTTTCTTGCAGGATTCTCCAATGCGAGTTCCGGCGTAGAGATTTTTATCACTTAGAGCTCTTGGTGCCCCTGCTGTAGTACTGTCATTAGCTCTTCAGGGAATCCTAAGAGGCTTCAAAGACACCAAAACCCCTGTATTCTGTCTAGGTATATTCTTGGCATTGCTTTTGATTTAATTACTTAGAGCTCTTGGTGCCCCTGCTGTTGTACTGTCATAGCTCAGCAGGGAATCCTAAGGGAATTCAAGGACACCAAATCCCCTGTATTCTGTCTAGGTATGTTTTAGCATTGCTTTTGATTTTACCTCTAGGTTGTTTGGACTTGGCCAGTTAAAATTCCAGTCCAAAACTAAATCTCCAGTCCTGTCCGAACTTTTTCGCGTCCAAATCCACTCTAAACTTTCCTTGAGTCTAGTCCAGCCACACCAGCCAGGACTCAGGACTGTATTGGACTGGACGTCGGACTTTATACAATTGCATATACACCCTATTTACTTTCTTTGATTTTTGGTTACTCTCTTTCCCTAATTCTTTGTGCCTTTTCTTACTCTCCCCTTTTTTTCTTGATGTGTGTGTTTTATATATCAATATGCAGGCGTCGCTAATCTTGCAGCTGTTTTCATGTTCCCACTCTTTATATATTATTTTCAGATGGGTGTTACTGGAGCAGCCACTGCTACTGTTGTTTCTTAGTATGTGCACTCTTCCTGGAGTCTTTTAATCATCTTTTTTTGGGCTGAATTGGTGACCATGCTGCTTTTTTGTGTGCAAGATATATTGGTAGCTTCTTGATGATTTGGTTTCTTAGCAAGAGGGCAATATTATTGCCTCCAAAATTGGGAGATTTGAACTTTGGAGTCTATTTGAAGTCTGGTGAGTGTCAGAAAAACTTCATGTTGTTTTGCTGTTTCCCCATGCAGCATTTATTTAATATCCTAACATATTAACGGTTTTAGCTTGTAAAAAAGTTTGCTTAGTTGTGGCTTTTTATAGGGTTACATGTTTGGATTGTCATCGATTTTGCTTATACTTCTCTTTATTTTAGGTGGTTTTCTTATTGGAAGAACGATGGCTGTTCTGATAACTATAACGATCGGGACCTCAATGGCTGCTCGTAAGGTCCTCTAGCAATGGCTGCTCATCAAATCTGTATGCAAGTGTGGTTGGCTGTCTCTCTTCTTACTAACGCATTGGCACCATCTGGTCAGGTACACATTTACTCTATATGTTTTCCAGTCGTCAATTTTGTCTCTAAAATAAGAAAAAGATATGATACCTCCATTTACCAAGCTTTTATGGACTCTTTATTTCAGGCTCTGGTAGCTAGTTCATTGTCAAGAGGTGACTATGATATAGTGAAAGAGCTAACCAACTTTGTGTTAAAGGTTAGGCGTTACTGGTTTTGTTCTTTTATTACGAATACTTGTCTTTTACTCTGATGATTGCATGTTTGATTTTTAGCACTCAAGTATATATGCTTCACGTGGATGTGTTGATTACATTGCTTAATATTTCTTTGTACTCAACTTCTCCCAGATTGGAATAATTACTGGTACCGCCTTAGCTGTGCTATTGGGACCCTCTTTTGGTTCTTTAGCGAACTTGTTCACCAAGGATTATGCTGTGTTACACTTCTCCTTTGCTTAGTAAAAGTGGTTATAAGTATTATCTTGTGCTCATTGATGATTACACCCACTATATATGGGTGTATCCCCTAAAATATAAGTCTGAATCGTTTACAAAATTCTTGCAATTTAGTGCCTATGTGAGGACTCAATTTAATCTCATTGTTAAATCTTTTCAATGTGATTTGGGTCGTGAATTTGATAACACCCCATTCCACCAATTTGCTATCCAAAATGGCCTCATCTTTCGTTTTTCGTGTCCTCAAACCTCATCTCAAAATGGCAAAGTCGAACACATGATTCACCGTCTTAATGAAATGGTTCTTGCCCTTCTCTATCATGCCTCTCTTCCACCTCATTTTTGGGTCGAGTCTCTCCACACTGCTGTCTATCTTCATAACATTCTCCCCATCAAGTCCCCCCGTTTCCGCTCCCCCACTTCCATTATCTATCACAAACAACCCTCGCTCCTACGACCATCTTCGTGTGTTTGGTTGCTTGTGCTATCCCAACATCTCCTCCAAAAGGCCTCACAAACTCGCCCCTCGCTCCTCTCGTTCTGTCTTTCTTGGCTACCCGTCTAATTACCGGGGCTATCGTTGCCTTGATTTAAATTCGGGCAAGGTCATCTTATCCCGTCATGTTACCTTTGATGAGAATGTTTTTCCATTTCACTCCCTCCAATCTCCTCCTCCCTCGTCCATCTGTTACACCTTCCTTGGTCCAGATTTTTCAGCCCAATTCCCTCTTACTCACTCCCATACATCCTACCCCACACACCAGCCCACACCCCAACCCCCTCCTACTTCTCCCCGTCCCACTCCACGTCCTCCTGTGGCCCGTATCCCTCTCACTGGGCCTCGCCCAGTCCCCCTACTCTGGATCCATAAACTCCCCCTCTCCTCTTCCCTTGTCCATCCCGCAGCCCACCCCTCACCCTTACACCTCTACTGCTACCCCCTAACCTCTCTCGTTCACTACCCAAACTCCTCCTCTCCACTCACCCTCCTCCTCTCCGACCACCACCATCCCTCCTACCACCACCATCCCTACCACCATAGTGGTGCTATTAACCTTACCAAGAATTACCTTAAAACATATCAAACTACTTACGAACTTAATGAGTGAAGTTCTGGTTTCCTGAATTCGACTTAAGTCAACTCAAATCAAGATTTAACCGAGTAAAGTACAAGTTTCTCTTGAGCAGACAAACATATTCAAATAACATCACTACAATCCAACTTATCGAATAACAAATATTACAAGAAGATAGTATGTGAAAGTTTTAAGAAGCTAAAATCCGAAGACTAAGTTTCAGCCCTAAATATCATATGTTGGAATTATATTAATAAGTAAACTCAATTTTGGATAATTCTTTTGATTTTCTTTTAAAGTTAATTTTGCGAAATATAACAAGTTAACAATCAAAAATTGTGATTTTACTAGTTTAGAATTTTATATTGAACAAATTATTACTCCAACTATCCTAAGGAATCAATTTTATTTATTGCTAATTTATATTAAAATATTTATTTATTTATAAGTATCAATTCTTATTGTAGATTTCGTATGATTCTCAATTAATGAATTAATTTTACATTAAAAACAACCATCCTAAAAAAAAACCCAAAACCACCTCCAAAAAAAAAACCCTCTACCAGCCTTCGCATGTTTTAAAAAAAACTTACTCAAAAAAAATTCAATCTTGGAAAGACTTCGACATCAAAACCACTTCCTCTGCAACTTCTTCATCTCTCTCATTCACTCTACAATACCCACTAAGATATTTTATTTCTTTCTCTACTTTTCATATCTTTTACTATCTTTTAATATCCTTATTTTTCTTTTTCTACTTTAAGAATTTTGTTTATATCATCTTTTTTTTTGCTGGGAATTCTCTCCCTTATTTCATACTACTAATTGCTATTTATAAGAATTCTTCTGCCAGAAATTTCCATTTGGAGTACTAAAAAATGGAAGTGATGAATTGTTTTCTTACTGGAAAATATTGTTTTGCGTGATTAACTGATAATGATTAATTGAATGCGATTGTCCTCCCCCCCCCCCCCCGGGTAATCTGATGTTATAACTTAGAAGATTAAAGAACTTAATATGTTGCTGTAATAGTCCTGTTTTTAAGTGCGTTTATTAAATATTAATTATATTTATTAAGTTAATTATGTTTCGAAAATTCTTAATTTATTTGAGTTGGAGTATGAATTATTTTGTCATGCTGTAATGTATTTATTTATTTAACTTTATAGAATTGTTATTATTATTATTATTATTATTATTATTATTATTATTTTGGGTCTTATGTGCGACTAAGTTGAGTGGTATTTGACCAAATAGAAAATTAGTCGACTCATTTCTTTTGCACTTGTCGATTTGTTTGGAGGAGATAAATCCAAACCCCCTGTTGTCGGTCAAAAATTGAAAAACTCAAATCCCTTAAATCCCTCCTCTCTTTCCCGTGTCTTCTACCCAAAAACCCCGTGAAACCCCGGCGAACCCGCGCCGTCGTCGGCCGTTTTCAGCTCGCCGGAGACTCGCGCTGCACCTCGCAGCCCTGTTCCTCTCTCCGTCGTCGTTATTATTGTTGTTCTAGCGGTGCTGCTCGCGAGCCATCGCAGCCCTGTGTTTCTCTCTCCTCCCTCATCTCCTCTACTTGTATTGCGGGTCTTGTTTTTGTCGTTTACTTGCGGTGGTGCACCACTGAGTTGTCGGTGCTCAATCAGCCTCGCCGAAGCTTCGAGACCCCTCTGTCCCTCTATTCCTCTGTTCTTCGCTGCTCTTGTGAGCAGAGGTATACTCGTACCTCTTTCTTTTCTTCTTGAACTTCTAAGTTCCAGTTTGTAAATCAGCATAAGTTGTTGTTGTTGTTTGTGCTATTGTATTGTTGTTGTTCTTGTCGTTGTTGCGCTGTTGTTAGTACGTTGTTGTTGTCGTCGTTTTGATGATGGGGTAATGATGTTGTGGTGGTTTATTGTTAAAATGGTTTATTGAATTGTGGAGTAGTTGCTATAGGTTGTTATTCTGTTGTCGTAGTGGTGGTGTGGGTTGTTGCTGTTTATTGTTGCTGCTATTATGTTGCTATAGTATTGTTGTTGTTGGGTTGCCGTTGTGTAGTTGTTGTTGGGATTGTTAGTATTAGTTAGTTATGTCATTTAAAGTAAGAGGCTCATATTTTATAAAACTAGAGTTAGTTAAAGCTCATTACTAGTTAGACAATTCTATTTATTGAATACATATATGTTATTATGTAGCTTTCGAGTTCACTAAAGAGTCGTTTTGGAGGTGGTTGTTTTGCTGTGATTCCTAAGAGGTAAGATTCCTTACTCAAATGTTTAATAGTTACGAGAAAGGTCTACAAAAGATAAGATTTTAACTAAAACTTTCATATTTACGAGAAAAGATTATAAAAAAAGGTATGTATCTCTCTTGAGTTGAGATTGGTTTGAATAGGAGGATGTTCCTCCTAATACAGATAGTTTGTTTTCAAAGCTTGAATTATAGAATAGTTACGGAAAAAGATTTATGGATAGTTTTATGTTTTTAAACTGGTTGGGATTGCCTTTATGGTGTCTCAAGGAATTGGAACCTTGTCGGCATCGTCTCGACATTACAAAATAGTTGGGGGTACTTTGATCAGTACCTCGGCCTTAGATCTTCTGTTGGGGTTTGGCCGTATGTAGGGTGTGCAAACTAGGGGTCTTTGTCTATAATTATCCGGAGGGCCTAGCTAGCCCAAAGGCAAGGAAAGTTCGTTCCATTCCCTAGGTTTATGATTCTTTCTTCGTGAAAGAAAAAGGAAAGCAAGGATTTGTTTGGAAAAGGAAAAAAAAAAGAAAGATTTCGAAAAAAAGAAAAAGAAAGGATTTGATTTAAAGAAGGAAATAGAAAGGATTTGATTTAGAAATAGAAAAGAAAGGATTTGTTTTAGAAAAGAAAGAAAGAAATGATTTTATAAAGTTTGTTATTTTATTTATATGTTTTGAAAGAAAAATGATTTGTAGGATATGATTAATGCATCCTACCTGCATATATAATTGGCTTTACAATATGGAATCTTTCTCAGCCAAACTGGCTGATATTATATGCAGGTACATGAAGGTAGTATTATTGATGAAGGTCTGATATATGTTATTCATATTATTTGTATCGCGGCGAGGACGACCGGCTGTGTAATATTATAGTTAATAGTTAATTTGTAATTAAATTAAAAAGATTTGAGTTTGTAAAGTTTTAAAATTGTTTGGATTGCTGGATTTTGTGGATACAGGATTATGAATCGGACGCGAGTCCTAAATTAAGTTTTAGGCGGTCCATATTACAAATGGAATTCTGCTGAATTTTCTGTAGAATTTTAATAACATATCTAGCTGTTTAAAATATTTGAGGATCACTTAATATAGTTTATAAGAGTTAGAGGTTCTAATATATTCATTGGATTCTAAAAGTTTTAGTAAGTTAAGCGTTTTTGAGGTCCACACTCGTGGTAAGTGTGATGGTAATGACCCGGATTAGGATGTCCGCTGTGTTTAGTTCCTAATTAGGTTGGTTGTAGATTCGGGTTGTTACAGTCTCTGTTACCCGGACTCGGCAAATTTCGCCAAATACCTGTGTCGGTACGACACTGACACGGGTACGAAATACGCGTCGGATCCTTTACTTTGCACTCGGACACGGCCAAAGTAGAAGAGGGAGAAACAGAAACCCTAAATCTAACAAAAGAGAAATACAAATAAAGAAAAAACACAAGATCTATTACCAATTTCGCTCCATATCTTCAACTTCATAGAATTGGAGATTGATTTGTACCAAATAATAACGATATCACCTTCAATTTTCAGATCTAGGGTTTGAGTAGTAAACCCTAGATCTGAAAATTGAAAGCGAAAGCGTCGAGATTATAAAAGAGAGAGTGGGGCTTTTGCACGTCAAGACGAGGCGCATTTATTAGTTGAATTTGCTCGCCGTCGATGATCCGACGAGTTCACCGGCAAAAATGAAGATCCATCTTCTACTTTGTGGGTGAGGTTCTGAAAGGTCGAAGTGAAGAGGGAGAAAAACAGAATGGGTGGGCCAGAGGTTTGTTTTAACTTTTTTAATTAAAAAGATTGGTGGGCCAAGGAGATTTCTTTTTTATTTTTGACAGCAACAAAAGAGATTTTGAATGTATTTAATTATTTCTTTTCAAATATTATCATAGTGTACATACTTTATCTTTTTGACTTTTTTTTGCTGTTCCCTTATTTTTTTTTTGATGTTTTCCATATCTGTGTCTTCACTCTTCATTCTTAAATTTTAGTTTCTAAATTTTAAGTAATATTAATAATAAAAAATTATTTTCGCGTACCCGTACCCGTGTCCAAATTTCGGAGAGAGTCCCCGTGTCCTGATTTTTTGGAATTGCCGTACCCGACACTCGGATCCGTACCCGTTTCCGACACTCCTAGCCGAGTCCAGGTAACATAGGTTACAGTTGCTTTAGTAGCGTAATTAAATGTTGAATTAGTTCATAAGTAAATATCTTATCTTTCATAATTCTGTTTGTTTGATGTAATTTATTTTGCTGTTTGTTGGTACCCTTGGTATGTAGTGTAACACTGCTTTATTGCTTTAAATATACAAAAGTTTACCACCTCCGTTCCTTTTTAATAGTTACACTCACACTTTTCACGCATGCCGATGAGCCTTTGTATCTATAATTTTGTATTTGTAAAAAATATAAAAAGTTGATATTCTAAAAGTACAAGACGAATAAAAGAAGACCTCACATGACTATAGTTTCACTTAACCATAAATCACAAATGATAGTCAAAGAGAAATTTGTGAATAGTATCAAAAGTAAAAGTGTAATTATTAAAAAGGAATGGAGGTAGTATTTCTTAATCTAACAAATGCTCAAAATTCGTTATTAATTGTCAATTTCACTTCATGGGATGTTTCTATTTTGTTATTTTTGTTTCTATGTTTGAGTATGTGCGTGCGCGCGCTTGTGTGTGTAGGGTGGAGATGGAAGTATTTTGGTAAATGATGGATCTTTCCAGTGTCTGTTTTAAGGTCTTGGGGGGGGGGGTGTTGTGTAAGAGGCATTATTCATTAAGGAAGCATTGACATTAGAGGGTGAAGCTATAACTTAATACCAAAGTAAATGTTAATGAAGGATGTATCATGTGATATGTCCACGTGCCTTGGATCGACTTGAATTCGAAACATCTACTTGTCCATTTGGACGAAAAATAAGATCTTTGATTGACATTTTACTAGTAAGCTATATTCACAATATGGCTGGGGCTGTTGGTGAATAGCCGCATCATTATCTCTTAGAAATTGGCTAATGTAGGAAAAATTATAAATGGGAAAACATAGATTACTTTCACATTGTTAAAATCAGAAAAGAATGTCAAAAGGCAAAGACATAATTTTAAGTAGACAAAGCGGGCTTGATGTCAATTCTCGTCCTTATTTTTTGTATTTGTGGATCACCATTGTTATGTGATGTTGCTTGGTTTGAGGAGTGATCTTGTGTTTTCTCTTCAATCAAAAATGTATATTGCAGTCTTTTGGAATGAATAGTTTAAGGACAATGTACAATCTTTTTCGCATTTCATTGATTTTTTCATGCTTTATGCAGATTTTTTATGGGCTGAGGGACAACATAAAAAGCTTCAAGAATGACAGCTGCACAACTTTGTGGTGGGAAAATCTCAGCAGCATTTGCTAGCACTAGGAGAAGATGGAGCATGGCAAACAAGACATCTGGTTCAAATTCCATGGGCCGATCATTTGGATCTTGTTCTTCATTAGCAGCTATTCGGAAGAGATGTGAAGATGTTTCTGGACGCTATTATCTGTCTGCTGACAGAAGAAAGTTTTCTCAGGAAGCCGTTATTCGTTGTAGAAAGCCTTTTCAGAATGTGACATATAGTCTAGTGAGTTCCGAATGCAGTATGGAGCCTTGTGATGTGGAGGATGATTCTCATGACTTAGTGGAAACAGTTGCCGAGGAGGCTTCTCTCAAAAAGGATGATGATAATGGTGTAAGGTTTGAAATTCTATGATATTTCCTTTTTGTGAAGAGTTTATGTCCATGTTGCTGTTTCATTGCCCTTCCTCCAACCCCTTTCAGCATGTGTTTATACTCACAACATGAAGATAACTGTCTTTTTTTATCTTTTATCTTGTTATGCTGTCGGTTTTTTTTTTTCTTTTATGCTATCTTCCTATATAACCCTTAGCTTCCTCTGCATATTATATAATTTTACTTCTTATTATGTTAATATGTAATTGGTTTATTGCGCTATCACAGGCCTTTTATGGGAGTTGGACCCCCTGTATAGTTCCATTTTGTCTTAGGAGTATAATTAGCTCATTACGTGCTTCTTTTCACCTAGGGTAGTACGACTATCGAGCCCTCGGTCTCATAACATGTGTGCCTGCTCTATGAAAATTGTTAGCTTGAATCTTTAGACTTAAGAGCTAATTTTTTATTTAAAGGAATGCAT
Organism: Beta vulgaris subsp. vulgaris; assembly: GCF_026745355.1. Classification (NCBI taxonomy): domain Eukaryota; kingdom Viridiplantae; phylum Streptophyta; class Magnoliopsida; order Caryophyllales; family Amaranthaceae; genus Beta; species Beta vulgaris. The sequence continues at coordinate 13,888,130 of NC_079203.1, forward strand.
TTTTTTTATGTTAGTTTTGTCTTGTGTGACATACAGAATAAGGATAATGATAGTTTATATGTTTAAATTTCTTCATGCATTTGCAGCGAGTCCGTATTTCAGCCTCCCAATCAGTTGCCCCCTCAGAATGTTAAACGGGAGCTTATTATGCTTTCTTTGCCCGCATTAGCTAGCCAGGCCATTGATCCTATGGCGCAGCTGATGGAGACAGCTTATATTGGCAGATTAGGTTTAAAATCTAATTTCATATGTTTCCTATTTAGTGCTTTCTGTACAACTTATTTTTCTTTTCGCATATATGAGTATTGTGTTTCAAAGCTATATTATTATGTGCAGGAGCTGTACAACTAGCATCAGCTGGTGTTTCTATGTCAATCTTTAATATTATTTCGAAGCTATTCAACATACCACTTCTAAGTGTTGCTACTTCTTTCGTAGCGGAAGATATATCAAAGTCTTCTTCAGGTTGACATTCCAACCGTTTTTGGCCACTGAATTATTATAATAACTGAATTTTGATGTATTGCATTTGCACCTTCTAGATGGTCATGAAGAGTTCGAAAGAAAACAGTTGTCATCAGTTTCTACAGCATTGTTACTCGCTGCAGGCATTGGCATCATTGAGGCCCTAGCTTTACTCTTGGGAACCGGATCATTCCTCAGTTTGATGGGTATCTCATCAGTAAGTTTTAAACAATATCATATGGTTATTGAGATCTTCATCCTTGTTTTCAAAAGGAATCCTAAACTGAAGACTCATGATGATAACCATGAGCCCTTTGTTATTGTTGCTGGTCGTATTTGTCATTTTATCCTTTTTCTTGCAGGATTCTCCAATGCGAGTTCCGGCGCAGAGATTTTTATCACTTAGAGCTCTTGGTGCCCCTGCTGTAGTAATGTCATTAGCTCTTCAGGGAATCCTAAGAGGCTTCAAAGACACCAAAACTCCTGTATTCTGTCTAGGTATATTTTTGGCATTGCTTTTGGTTTAATTACTTAGAGCTCTTGGTGCCCATGCTGTGTTACTGTCATAGCTCGGCAGGGAATCCTAAGGGAATTCAAGGACACCAAATCCCCTGTATTCTGTTTAGGTATGTTTTCGCATTGCTTTTGATTTTACCTCTAGGTTGTTTGGGCTTGGCCAGTTAAAATTCCAGTCCAAAACTAAATCTCCAGTCCTGTCCGAACTTTTTCGCGTCCAAATCCACTCTAAACTTTCCTTGAGTCTAGTCCAGCCACACCAGCCAGGACTCAGGACTCTACGTCGGACTTTATACAATTGCATATACACCCTATTTACTTTCTTTGATTTTTGGTTACTCTCTTTCCCTAATTCTTTGTGCCTTTTCTTACTCTCCCCTTTTTTTCTTGATGTGTGTGTTTTATATATCAATATGCAGGCGTCGCTAATCTTGCAGCTGTTTTCATGTTCCCACTCTTTATATATTATTTTCAGATGGGTGTTACTGGAGCAGCCACTGCTACTGTTGTTTCTCAGTATGTGCACTCTTACTGGAGTCTGTTAATCATCTTTTTTTTTGGCTGAATTGGTGACCATGCTGCTTTTTTTGTGTGCAAGATATATTGGTAGCTTCTTGATGATTTGGTTTCTTAGCAAGAGGGCAATATTATTACCTCCAAAATTGGGAGATTTGAACTTTGGAGTCTATTTGAAGTCTGGTGAGTGTCAGAAAAACTTCATGTTGTTTTGCTGTTTCCCCATGTAGCATTTATTTAATATCCTAACATATTAACGATTTTAGCTTGTAAAAATGTTTACTTAGTTGTGGCTTTTTATATGGTTACATGTTTGGATTGTCATCGATTTTGCTTATACTTCTCTTTATTTTAGGTGGTTTTCTTATTGGAAGAACGTTGGCTGTTCTGATAACTATGACGATCGGGACCTCAATGGCTGCTCGTCAAGGTCCTCTAGCCATGGCTGCTCATCAAATCTGTATGCAAGTGTGGTTGGCTGTCTCTCTTCTTACTGATGCATTGGCAGCATCTGGTCAGGTACACATTTACTCTATATGTTTTCCAGTCGTCAACTTTGTCTCTAAAATAAGAAAAAGATATGATACCTCCATTTACCAAGCTTTTATGGACTCTTTATTTCAGGCTCTGGTAGCTAGTTCATTGTCAAAAGGTGACTATAATACAGTGAAAGAGCTAACCAACTTTGTATTAAAGGTTAGGCATTACTGGTTTTGTTCTTTTATTACGAATACTTGTCTTTTACTCTGATGATTGCATGTTTGATTTTTAGCACTCAAGTATATATGCTTCACGTGGATGTGTTGATTACATTGCTTAATATTTCTTTGTACTCAACTTCTCCCAGATTGGAATAATTACTGGTACCGCCTTAGCTGTGCTATTGGGATCCTCTTTTGGTTCTTTAGCGAACTTGTTCACCAAGGATTATGCTGTGTTACAGATTGTTAAATCTGGCACTTGGGTAAGTGATAGTTTCTCATGTTTATCGCACTTATACATAAACGACTTATATATGGTGGTAATGGCAATGAATTTTCACGCATTTTGTGAAGAAGTCTTAATTCCAATGCCCATCATATTGAAACTTCATTCTCAAAACCACTCGATACAACCTCTAAAGTGGTAATTAATTGTAATGAAAATTAATGAAGAAGAGATTCTGGAATCGAGCAAACCCATGGACAAAAATGACTTTTTTTTTTTTTTTTTTTTTGAAGAAATTACATTTTTACATATAAATTTTATTAATATTACCATCAGTATTACCGCTTACTAAACTAGCCATCAGTGTTCGTTATCTAACAGCATTGTAGCATTTCATAACCCACCACTTCGTAACAGTTTGTCAGTGCAAGTCAGCCTCTCAACTCTCTAGCTTTCATTTTTGACGGTCTCCATTATGGCGCTTCAGATTTCCCCTACGCTGCTTGTTCCATGGTAAGGTGGTAAGGCTTGTAGGTTTTAGAAGAATATTCTAGTTCATTCTACTGACTTGTCTGCATGTCAGATTTTGGTAGGAGCAATATCATCCGCTGTCCTGCTCTATGCTCCGTCAGTGATTGGTCTTCGTGGTGTATGGCTCGGACTGACTCTCTTTATGGGCTTGCGCATGGCTGCTGGATTTTTCAGGTGCCTTTCTTGTACCTGCTTGTAATATATGAGCTATAAATGTCAGGCCTAGTATCTGCTTATATTTTGTTTCAGTATTAGCAAGTGCTTTCTTTTCTAATGTCCATGACAATTGATTTTATGTTGGTTAGTTCAATATTATTACTTATTTTCCCTAATTATATAGTATTTTGCCTCATTTTTGCAGAATTCAATCAAAGAATGGTCCATGGTGGTTCTTGCACACAGACTCGCAGTGACTTGCAGTACGTTTTTTTCTTGGCATATTATCTTATGCTATATGTTTCACATTTTGCATCTACAAGAGTATGATTCTTTGCGAGTTCTTTTGATATTATTTGTTTTGAGTATTAGGTGTTCAGGACTTAATTTTTATATTAATGAATAGTATAAGTGTTAAGTTTTGTTTTAATGTTAACAACACTTTCTATTACTTTCGTTAATCCTTTATTAAGTATCGGTTTAGCTAATCGGCGTTGTATCTTTTAGGGGATTAATCAACTTGGATCCGACTGATATAGTTAGCATCAGCAACCTAAGTGTTACAGGACATCGGTTCTTCAAGGTAATAAAGAGATCATCCATGATTTCTTCGTTTGGTTTGGGCAAAATATTCACCATAGGTAATTACTATACATTCCTTGCTGTAAATTGGTTCTTGTAAGCGAATAGGGCAATAGGCACAACCATTGAGTAGAGTAATTTAACATCAGACTAGGCCAAATGAGGGTTTAATTAATGTGTTGAAACCAAAATTTGATAATTGTATTACATTTTGAAGGAGTAAACAAATTTTCATTTCTAACCAAGGATGTCTTGGCCTAGTGGTTAAGATTGAGGTGCGGTAAACAATAGGTTGCAGGTTCGAATCCTCCCTTTCTTTGTACTTTTCCACCTTCGTGACTCATATGGCTAAAAAAAACAAAATTTCCATTCTTTGGTATTAAGCAATTTCTCGCTATTATTTTTGTTGGTTATTATTAATTATTACATTTTGAAGGAGTATTAATGTTCCAAGCTTATTGTAATCCTTCAATTAACATGTGTACTTTATTTCTTTTTTTTTCCCCTAAACAAAATGTTTTACCATAATATGCTCGTTTCTATCAAGCTCCAGGATAATATGCTATATTACAGTAAAAAAAAAACATAATATGCTATATTTTTGACAATATATTCATTCTTTCTGGCTCCTAGCGTATAACGATTTCTTTTACTTTATTTCTATCTCTCTATTTTCTTAGATACTTGTGTCATACTTTAATGTTGTAAGTAGAAAAAAGCAAGTATTTTATTTAGGGTATATATATTGAAGCATATATTTCTAATTACCTGTTAGATATCATTCTTGATTTACAGCCTTGACTTTTGTCATGTACCATTATATTAACCAATGTAATAAAAAAAACAGACAAAATATTAGTTTTATGGTATTAGGCAATATATTTCCTTAAGCACAACCACAACCACAACCACACACACTTACGAGCGCTAAGGGTCATAGTTGAATATATAAAATTCTGGTCATCACTATGCTCATATGTAGAAATTAAAGAAAATAAAGAAAAACTATGTAAATGCTGCCCATAATGTAGCAATAGAATATAGGAATGGCGGGATTTGAGTTCTTATTGTATATGTATAGTTTAGAAACAATCTTGTACTTGTATTTGTTGCTTTAGTCAATGTAAAAAAAAAAAACTTAATTTTGATAAAAAAAAGTTTGAAATATGCAATTAACACAAACGCTCTGACTTTTCATAGGACACTATGAGAAAACAAATTTAGATTCATTTCGTAGATGTATTGATTGTTGTCATGAAATCAACAATGCATATTAGGCATACGACCGTGCAATCTTTTATACAGAGCACACACTATTGTACTCGCTTCTAGATTGCGCCATTTATATACACTAGTAGGCTCATTGAGCCGATATTTTTTCGCATCTAAATCTTGAGCTACAACTCAAACAAAATCATTAAATAACAATTGACAAAATTATAAATAAAAATTGTAAATTTACAAAATTGTGAATAAAAATTTTAAGTTTAGTACTTCTTACCTATATTTGCGGAAATGCGAATTAAATCATAAAACTCAGCTAAAATACATGCATTCATTACTCGCGAATCAAATCATAAAACTCAGCTAAAATACATGCATCTATTACTCTCTCTGGGTAAAGACTGGACCTTTGTAATTCACTCACACTTTCATAAATGAATATCTTTTATGGTAAGTGAAAGCAGGCCACTACTAAAGCAATAATCTCGTAAAACTCAATCAAGATACAGATATTCTAAGAGTAGTAGGAATTAAGTAATTCAAGAAAATCCAAATTCTATGTTAAGAGTTGGTCATTCTAAGGACACAATAGTTATGAAGGAAAACTGAAAACTCAACACGAAAAAATGTACTTATGAGTACTCATCTTTAGGTGTGGACCGAAACCATAGAGACTTTTTGTACAATCTTCAGTCCAAGTTTTTTTAAAAAAATTTGGTTTATTGGTCCAGACTGGATCATAACCTTTTTGTAAAGTAATTTTTATACAGAAGTTTAATTTAATATGTATTTGAGTTTTTATTTTTAATAAGTCTTAAAATTTTTACTCTATATTTGAGTATGTGTGATGCACATTTTTCGTTAATATTTTGTATAAAATAATTATTTGTCAATATCTATGTAGGTAAGTAATTTGTTATTATGAAAGATTATGTTCAATGTATATTTATTAAAAATACTTTAATCTCATTATTTATCTGAAGAAGTTCATCTCAATCATTTCTAATTCTACCTTACATAATAAACATTGTTCAACTAATTATATAATATATACTTATTATTCATATTATTCTTTGTCATTGTCGACTCAAATTTTTCTTTTCATTCGGATAGGGCGGAGCAGGATTTGATCCGGACTGGATGGTCATCTTTAGTTAGAAGGGAGATAAGAGAGAATAAGAGGAGACAACCCAGCTCGTTTGATCTTTCTATCATTTATACCTGACCCCCCTTATTTGCAACATAGCTCGTTTTTGTTCGACCCATTTTAATCCCAACTCTCTTATGAACGAGACGTATTAGGGATGAAAACAGGCCTTTGACCCATTAAACACCTCTAATAACAGGAATTCTAGCTGGAAAAATATATTCTGCAACAAATTTACGACGGAATTTCCTTCTGTTAATGGCGTGTTTTCCAGTAGTACTGGAAGTAGTGTAACTAGTACCTATAGTAGTAGTGTAGTACTATGTGTATCTTCATAGAAATTTTGTTGTAATTTATTTTTTTTCTTTTGAGAAGCGTAGTACAAATCATTTTAGCATTTTCTTTATATTTTGATATTTTGTTTTGTTGTTATCAATACAATATCAAATTCATAGAGTACAAATGAAGTTATTATTCTCGTAAAAAAAGTTCTTATTACAGGTAATACAAATTAATTCTTAATTTTATATGATACAAAGATGCAAATATAACTTAACTAACCAAACTTTTTACGAATATGTACGAAAATTGATAATTTTTTTGTTGGAGGAAATATACCTATATCTAATTAATGTTTACAAAATCTTTTAATGAAACATATTTTTGCTGTAATTTTTTTGTCATAGGTTAAAATTGATTGGTGAAAATGACGAAACCTCGAACTTTTCTGAACCTTGCATGCTGAATTGACAAATCTAAAAGTTATCGATTAAACGTACATAGAAATATGATGGGGATGCCATAAGTAGACCTCTTAACCATTGGATGCCACAATAAATATGACTCTGGATACGATAATGACTAAAGTTGCTTACTTTTATCCGACAAATCATAATAAATGACATGGTAGCAAATATAAAATCTACACCCGCCTCACCAACTATAACGAATATGATTTTCATCCTCATCTCCACTCTATCATCCCCCAAACCTAATTCCGTTGGACGAGAATGGGACAGACAGTTAGGCTCCTATTTAATCTGCCTCGCTGACATCTCAATTATCGCCTTTGGGGGTGTTTGGCAATTAGAGTTTTGGAGGAAAAAGAGAGGTTTGGACCACTTTTAGAGTTTTGACTATTCAAAAACTCTAAAAGGGGTTTTTGGTTAAAGAGAGTTTTAGAGAGAGTTTTGGAATGAAAACTCTCAAATGAAAAAGCTCCTATTAGGAGCTTTTTCTTTAGAGGATTAGGTAGAAATATGTTTAATGGCTTTTTTGCCCCTAATAATAATAATACTACACATATGTATTAAAATGTCTATAAATGTCATTTTACACAAACAAATAGCAATAAGCTTTTAGTAATCAGTTAATTTTTACCAAACACATTTATAAAAAAAGTTGTCAAATCAGCAGTCAAATCTGCTGAACAAAAAGTTAAAACTCTAACAGCAAACTCTAAACTCTAAACTCTATTTGCCAAACATGGCCTTTAACATATCGTGTAAATTAAAATGAGCGCTCGATTTTAGGGATTATAATGCTCGAATACGTGATCCCCAAGGCCTATGAAAGAAAAAGCGTGGGCTGAGTACCAAATACTTAGATAAGACCATGCCCTGCACAAAATAGGCGGAACTGGGCCCGTTCTCTTAACACTATGTGGTCTTCAAGTCTCTCTCCTCTGGACTCTTCCTCTATTGGCTGGTTTAACTATTCCAAATATTCTCTCTCTCCTCCCCTCGATCTCTTCACTGTTTATGGTATGCAATCTCACTTCATGCAATTTAATCTTCTTCTTTTGATTGTTCCCCAATTAGTTTTCTTCAATTTCTTGTTTTTTAATTGATGGAAAAGGTGATGAGGCAGAGAATGTATAAGAATGGGAAAATGAATCTCAAATTAATTACTGGTTTTGACGTTGAATAGTTCTGGTCTGTAATAGCTCACAATAAATAACGGATTTACTTAGGGTGACTGTTGGTCACGTGACCAACTATTATTTCTGAAAAGAAAAAAAATTCATTTGAAGCGTTTTCTCACACGCCGCACGCGAATTGACCACTTCCTCCTTCTCTCTCTTTCTCCTACGCGAAAAACCCGAAGTACTAACTAGCAGCGCTGCAGCGAGCGACGCCGCGACCGGTAGATCTTGCCACCTTGCCGGTGAGTAGATCTTCAGACACGACAACGACGCAGTTCAGTCGAACGCAGCGGAGCACAGTAGCAGCTGAGCAGCCGACTCGCAGTCGCCGGTGAGTTTGTTATTTTGTTTGATTTTGTTATGGTTTTGTTCGAAGTTCGATGAGTAGATTTTGTTTTGTTTGATTTTGTTAGGGTTTTGTTTTGTCTCAAAGAATCTGATTTGTGTAATTGTGTGGCTTGATTTGCGAATTGCGACAGTCACTTCTTCACTGTCAGCGGGAGGCAGCAGGCGGCAAGTAGGGGTGTGCAAAAATATCCGATCCGAAATACCCGATCTCAAAATCCGCCGATCCGATTCGAAATTTCGGATATCCGATCCGATTTAAAGATTTTGGATATTTCGAATCGGGTATCCGGAAAAAATTTCGGGTTTTCGGATCAGATACCGACCGGGATTTTTCAAAAATATCAAGGAACCCGATCCGGTGATCCGATCCGAAAATCCGATATCCGATCCAAAAACCCGGTATCCGATCCGAAAACACGGTGATCCGATCCGAAATGTTCGGATATCCGAAAATTTCGGATCGGATTCAGATTTCAATTTCTCTGATCCGAAATTTTCAGATCGGATCCGATATCCGACATTGAACAACGCTAGCGGCAAGGGCGGCAAATTTTTAGGTATTCTTCTAATTCAACCTTCTTAATCTTCGCTTAATCGCTTCTTCAATTATTCTTCATTGAATCATCGTTGGGTTGTTGCTGAGAATTCGATTTTCTCCAAAAACTTCTCCATGATCATGATCACACGTAGCTTCAGCTACTTCTCCATGATCACACGTAGCTTCAGCTACTTTTCCATGATCTGTCCGTTGCATTTTTTACCGTTGGCAGTTTGTTCAGTTTGACTTCCATGATCTCAGCCACTTATTCACGTTCACACGCCTCACAAATAGTTAGGTTGTTGCGGTTCCTAAATTATAGGAACTACCTCAACGTTCTTTTTGTAAGCGCCTCCTTAGGTTAGTGTTTTGCGGCTCCTAGATTGTTGGTAACAAAAGATGCTGCACACACACTAACTAAAAATAATATTATGGAATCTTAATATTTTCATTTGTTACACCCATAATATTAATCGGATACCACAAATAAGTTATAAACAACTTAATCTTGATTAAATACCTAATCAATTCTTCATAAGTTATTTAACATGTTATTTGTGAAATCTGAAGATAATTAAACTAATTAAAACTAGAATAATAAATTAAACATAACAAAATAAACTGGAGAAATAAATCTAAGACATATACAAATTACTTCTAACATAAAACTAAAACCGATTTAATAAACTAAAAACATGTAAACTTTAATTATATGTCATTATCAAAATAGTGAAATAACACTTTAAACTGTAGAATTGATATTAAATATCAATAAAATGATACCTCATCAGTATAGCTTCTAATCAATTATCATGTGTTCTATTCTCCTCTACTCCTTGTTACTCCTTTATTTCTTTTCCACCTCTATATATCTCATATCATTCTCATTTCATCAATCAAAACAATAAAAAAAAACTTAAGCAAAACTAAACAATCAAAGCAAATAGACAGAAATCTCTTCAACTATTCACACAACTTTTGAACTTGCACGGGAATTATTTTGTTTAATAAAAATATTTTATATTGAAACAAGAATGAATACATACACATATTTATGATTCCGTCAAAAGTTGATAAACTATAAGATAATGAATCATATATTGAATGTTTTTCCTTTTGCTTTGTTTGTCCTAGTTGTAACTTTTAACCAAGAAAAAACATGATCATCTTTATGCGGCAAATTGAATTCTCTCACTTTGATAACCAATTTTCCAATTAGACCCATAAGTTTCAGTTAAACTAAATTAACCCTCACGTTTTGTTCAACATTTAATATTCACCCCATGTTTTTAAAATACTTAAAGATATTTTTAAAATAATAATTTTAATCATATAATTTTATAGCATTTACCTATAATATTATAGCTTGTCCAATATGTTTCAATAGTCATCAATTCACCGGATACAATACTTATCTGAAGATTACTTATTGACTTAAAAATACCAATATTAACCTAAAAGTGACCTATATTGACTTAAAAGTGACCCATTTTGACTTAAAGTGGATTTTTCTACTAATAATAATTTATTATACATCATATGCATCCAATACTAATTGTAATTTTATAATATACTTGACAAAATTAAGGTTCACTGGAATCCGACTGAAATTTGTGGGGAATGACTATATAGTTAGCAGATTTTTTGAGATACACTGTACTAAACTAAATGTTCTCGTATATAGTTGTAATTTCTCTCAACATATCCTTGAAATCATGTTGTCAAATACAAACAATAAAAATGCTTCACAAATTTGAACGTTCACTTATCATTCGAAACATTTGATTTGTAATAACTTGAGTTCGTCATGTAGTGAACATATTTGAAAATACTTATAAAATTTGCACGGTTTTGTTTTATAGTATAAGATAGATATACTAACTCTTGAAGTGTTTTCTCTCTCCAAATATTAACTCTTGAAGTGAAAATTCTATGGACATCTTTCATGATTTTCATGATTAATAACATACTACCTCCGGATCTTTGTTAGTTTACCCATATTCTTTTTTGAGATGTCTCTTATTAGTTTATCCATTTCTTTTGTTTCTATTTTTGGAACGAGACCACTTACTTTCCATCACACATACATTCAACTTTAACATAAAATAATAGATTTTCTTTCTTTCTATGTCCTACAACATTGTTTTTCCTAAAACTTTGTGCAAAAAAAAAAGGGTCAACTAATAAAGACCGGAGGGAGATATAAAACGTGTATTTATACTTAATATTTACCGGTCCTTTTGATTTTGAAATTGAAAACTTGCTTGAATTACTTCCCTAATTTATGCAAAGTTTGATATTTATATGATATCAATCACGTTATTATTGTCCTAGATTGATTATGTAATTGTAAACAAATATCATTAATTGATAATTTTCATATTAAAGCTTGATTGAATTAATCCCTAAAATCACGTAATTCAATTTAGGAATGATTTTGATTCAGGTGATCAACTTGCACATGATTTAGGTGAATGTTAAGAAGTTCGGATACTATCAATTTAAATTAAGTGATTGATTGGAAACTATCATTAACATTGGCAATAATTAAAATTGATTGATAATTTAAACCATTGCCATTTTTATTTGGGAATTTAAAATTTCGAAACATAACCAATATGAGAATTATAAATTTCGGCCAAAAGTATATCAATATGAGATTTTAACTACGTAATTGTAACCATAATTAACATCAATCACATTAATATATAAATGGGATATGCTTGATTTCCGGAAATCTCATATGATATCATGATATTAATTGCCTAACTTAAAAAATCGATCAACATAAATCACAATTTTTTTTGCATTTTTCAAATAAATTTCGGCCACAATATATATTGCACTAGTAGAATAAATGTTATTTGCTGCGGTGATATTGCTGCGGTTTTACCTATACGCAGCAATATAACACGCAAAAAAAAAAGAAAAAATAGAAATTGACAATATTGCTGCGGTTCCCACCCAAAACCGCAGCAATAGATAATAACGGGACAAATTTTCAAATTTAATCGACTACTTTGACCAGCTATATTGCTGCGGTTGTATAAAGAAACCGCAGCAATACATTAAAATATTAATATTTTAATGTATTGCTGCGGTTTCCATAAGTAAACCGCAGCAATATAGAGGCCCAATATTATATAAGGCTATCTAATACAGCACCCTCTCACTAAACCCTAAATAAACCGCCTCTCTCTCTCCTCTCCTCTCCTCTCAATCACACGCCCTTCCTCCCTCTTCCTCTCACGCCGTTTCATCTCCTATCTCTCTCTCTCTTCACTTTCTCCTTCCTCTCTCACCAACACGGACGCTCTCATCTCCTTCCCCAACTCCCTCACTCAATTCCTTCTCACCTGAACCCTAATAACTCACCGGTGACAACCACGACCAACGTTCGTCGCTCGGAAACCATTCTTCGTTGCTCGCAAACCATTCTTCCTCGTTCGCAGAACTTCGTCGTTCGCCGAGCCTTCGTCGTTCGCCGAGTCTTCGTCGTCGTTCGTCGAGCCTTCGTCGTCGTTCGCCGAGTCTTCGTCGTCGTTCGCCGAGTCTTCATCGTCGTTCGCCGAGTCTTCGTCGTCGTTCTCCGAGTCTTCGTCGTCGTTCGCCGAGTATTCGTCGTTGCTCGCAGACCTTCGTCGTTCGCAGACCTTCGACAGCCGTTCATCTTCGTCGACCTTTCGATCTATTTTGTTCTTTTTTTTTTTCGTTTCCTTTTTTTTTTTCCGTTTTAACCGTTGTAACTTTGTAAGCAGATTTTTGGTTTTAGGATTTTTGTTTTGAATTTTTTCGTTTTCAGATGTGGGTAGATTTTTTGTTTTAGTTTTTTCTTTTATTTTTTTTTTTGTTTTTTAGCTTTTTTTTCGTTTTTAAGCGTTGTATTGAGTAGATTTTTGGTTTTAGGATTTTTGTTTTGATTTTTTTCGTTTTCAGATGTGTGGGTAGATTTTTTGATTTAGTTTTTTTCTTTATTTTTTTTTTAGATCAGTTATTTATTTCTTCTTAATGTATTTTTCGTTTTTATTAAATTTTTTTTTGTAATGCATCAATTAGCTGTTTTTTATTATATTTTTTATTTTTTTATACTATGTTCTAGTGCCCTACCTATATTGTAATAATATATTTCAATTTATATTTTTGAATTTTGTATAATATTTTTTGTCATTAGTTTTAATCAGTAGTGTTTTCTTTTCTTTTAGCCTTATTGTTTTTTAAATTTGATGACAAAATGGAAAAAAAAAATAAATAAAATTTACCTGTACTACTACATATTGCTGCGGTTTTTCCACGAAAACCGCAGCAATATGTCTTGTGAATTTGATAAAAAAAAATAATATATTGCTGCGGTTTGGCCTCAAAACCGCAGCAATATTTCTAGATATTGCTGCGGTTTTAAAACGCAGCAATATAAGTATTACCTATTGCTGCGCCCTTAATTGCTGCGCGCCCAAAAACGCAGCAATATGCCACTTTTGACCGCAACAAATAACATTTATTCTACTAGTGTTGTGAATTGCCACGTGGACACCGGATTTGAGAGTTTTAGTTTGTGAAGCTCTAGAATTGCTCGGTGATTATGAGCTTGCCACGTAGTATTTTGGATTTTACTTTAGATAATAGTATAGATTCATTGCCATTTTTTTTGGGAATTTAAAATTTCGAAACATAACCAATATGGGAATTATAAATTTTGGCCAAAAGTATATCAATATGAGATTTTAACTACGTAATTGTAACCATAATTAATGTCAATCACATTAATATATAAATGGGATATGCTTGATTTCCGGAAATCTCATATGATATCATGATATTAATTGCCTAACTTAAAAAATCAATCAACATAAATCACAATTTTTTTTGCATTTTTCAAATAAATTTCGGCCATAATATTGTGAATTGCCACGTGGACACCGGATTTGAAAGTTTTAGTTTGTGAAGCTCTAGAATTGCTCGGTGATTATGAGCTTACCACGTAGTATTTTGGATTTTACTTTAGACAAAAGTATAGATATAGATTACAAATTTCTTAATATTAACTAAACACATTAGTCGATTCCCTAAAAATCACAAAAAGAAATAATTTTCTATGAAATGAAATACTTTCTAAAGACACTTTGACTCATTAATGTAATTTGTAAACACTTTGACAACGTTGACAGAACTTTTAAGTTGTCTTTTGTGCTGTCCAAAAATTACGCTCGAGTCCCCTTCACCTCTTTTTATTTCTATTTGTTTCTTTCTCTCTTCTTGAGTATATTCCACTTATTTCACAAAATAATTCAGCAATTCAATTTCAAATTGATCGTAGTATCAATTAACATGGTAATTACATGATTTACTTCCTAAATCAAATTACAATATATGGTAAGGGAATTAAAATATCAATCATGCATGATTTATGTCAGTTAGGAAATTATTGATACCGGAAGTATAACAATATGGGAGTGAATAATTTTCGGCCAAATTTTAATGGAATTGGAGATTATAAAAACGATCTTGCCTTATTTATTTTACGATTTACGCTAATCACCCATAATTACCTCAATCATCCATAATTAAGGCATATAATTTTCGAAATCTTGTAAATTTCGGATTCACCCAAGGCCAATCCTACGTGGACACCCTATATGATAGTTTTACATTGGTTGTGCTCTAGAGTTTCTCGGTGAACATGAGCTTGCCACATAGAATTTAGGATTTTGCTTTAGATAATAATATAGATATAAATATGCAAAAAATATAGTTTATGGTTTACCTAATCACTTGTGTATCATTAAGGAAAGGGAAATCTTTCATGGTACTTTCAAGTTTCATCCACTTAAGGATAAAATAAAAATTACCGTAAAAAAAGCATGGATATGATCAAATTAATTATCTAATCATTCCTTTCCCACTAATTAGTTTCTCTAGATTTTCTGTTTTAGCATTATAATAATAGGAGATTAGTCATTAATGGTTAATTTTCATAGGTGGAATGATTAAACCTTTATTTTGTCTTCATGAAGTTAAAATAAATAAGCCAAACTCGATCAATTATTCAATTCGTAAAGTTTTCTCAATCCAACTTCGTATCAATCACTCAACTCTAGCTTGCTATCTCAAAGGTCATTTATTTAGGTTTGAAATGAATATAATAATCCAGCATGCTAATTGTTTTTTCTATTTGTTATGGTATTAGTTTTTATACTCGTGTAATACATGAACTACAATTAGGACAATGAAATTTACTATGTTAGGTAGATTGTTAGCTAATGTATGGGGACCAAACAATAATGTAGTCAAAGGTAGACAAAGTATCAATACATGGAACTATAATTGTTTTGAAAGTGATGAATTCAATTATTGGTGAACATGTTATTTTTCAAAATAAAATGGTAAATGGTAGAGACCATTAGTTCAATATCATTCCATAATTGGACATTATTCGAAACTTGAATAGCATAAAAAGAAAAACAATAACAAAGAACATTACAAATTAGTCTTGCTCAAAACTACATTATTCGTGTCATTATAAATATAATCGAGCAAAACTTTATTGCTAATACGACAACAATCCGCATTGTTTAAATCAATATCTTCAAAATAGTCATCATCAACTTTGTAAGCTCTTGGAGGATGACATTGTAGATCATATAACAGCATATTTCAAAAATCAAAATATGGACGATAACCATCTATTGTTGTATTGACATGTTCAACATAAACCCAAACTTCTTTGCTTCTATTGATATGAAACGTGAACATATTCGACACATCGTGGAAATATAGATGTCCTCCACGAAATAGTGTTAAAACCATAGATTCCACATCCAAAAAATTCGAATAGTCAATTTTAGTGGGCCATTTTTCCTTTCGAATATGGGATTGTATAATATTTTGTGGAGGACATGGTATTGCTTTTGAGGTGGAGGACGAAGTTGGCATGATAGTGCAAATTGAAAACACGGAAATGAGTAGTGTTGATGAATGACAATTCCGTATTATTTATACTAAAAGGGAGCTTTGTAAAATGTAATTAATTTCGGCATTTCTTAAAAATTTGAATAGTTGATTGGCCGAAATTAATGTTGATTGTCAATTAACATAAACCATCCTTGATTGTTATTTTGATTTCATTACCATATATGAATTAGATAGGCAAAATCGGATGTACATAAAATTGAAAAGAATAAATTCTGGACAATTAGTAACATAAATAGAGATTTTAAAATCCGACCTTGCCTTTTTTATTCCACAATTTAAGCCAATCATTAATAATTACCTCAAATCACCCCTAATTAAGATTATAAAATTTCCGAAAATTTTATAATTTTCGGATGCCACGTAGGCAATCCTACGGGGATAGCCTAGATGAGTGTTTTACTCTCCTCATGCTCTAGAATTTCTCGGTGATTGTGAGCTTGACACGTAGGATTTATGATTTTGCTTTAGATAATGATATTGATAATAAAACAAGTAAATGATTTATTTTAAACTTTTTTAAATAAATCAAAACTAAATGAAATTATTATTTTAATAAACATAATTATCAAATAAAATCGCATTATCATAAAATAAATTTTGACTAGAAATAATATTAAACCTTAATAAATAATAGGAAAAATTGACAAAAATAAGCCAACCTTTGGCCCATCTTCCACAAATAAGCCAACATTTTGAAATTTCAGAAATAAGCTAACCTTTGCATCATTTTAGCCAAATTTAGGTTAGAGCTTTTCATTTACCTGCTAACATAGGTTACATCAAGTTAATTACTATTTAATCATTATTTTATTATTTATTTTGATTATAATTAAACCTAATTTAATTATAATCACTATTTAATTATTATTTTATACCGAATTTGATTAATAATTAAAACTTTAAAAATAAATAAAAACCTTAACCACCCCCTCTACACATATTCACCATGAACACCACCACAACTGCCACCCCACACCAACCGACACTCCACCACCCCAATTGCCACCCCACCACCCCAATTGCCACCCCACCACCCCAACTGCCACACCAGACCACTGCCCCAACCTCACCCATCGCACAACCAACCACCACCACCCAAAACCCACACACCCACCATCGAACCAACCCCACTAAACCCAACACCCCCAAGACCATCCACACCCACCCACAACCGAACACCCCACCCCACCCCACCTCACAAAACCTAAAACCCCCTAGCCAACCCTGACACCACCACAAACCCACTGAACCCGACACCACAAATCCAACACCACCACAAACCCACTGAACCGAGCCCCACCACCACTACAAACCATCGAACCCAGCCACACCATCACCCTAAGCCCAGCTGCGCCTTAACCCAGCCTCAAAACCCCAAAACTACCCTCAACACAAAACCACCCACAACCCCACCCGTGAAACCACCCACAACCCGACCATCAAATTACCCAAAACCCCTGCCGTGAAACCACCCAAAACCCCGTCGTGGAACCCCCATGCCGAACCAAACACCACCCCCTTTAAACCAACGTAAGCAGATTTCGAAGTAGAGAGAGAAAGGAGATCGAAGGGAGAGAGAAAGGAGGTCTGCTGTGGAAGGGCCTGTTCTTTTCGGCATAAAACAGCTGAACTAAACTGAACTGAACTGAAGAGAGCTGAACTGAACTGAACTGAACTGAGCTGAACTGAACTGAAGAGAGCTGAACTGAACTGAACTGAACTGAAATGAACTGAACTGAATTGAATTGAATTAAATTGAATTGAATTAATTTAATGTAATAAATATATAAATAATATTTAAACAATAATAATATGAATATTAAATAATAATTAATTATATAATAAGTAATAATAATGAATAATAAAATAATAGTATTTTGGTATTTTAAAATGAGAGTTATAAATAAATAATATTAATAATCATAAATTAATAATAATTAATTTATTTATTTGTATTAATATATTAATACTTGATGATGATTATATAATAACAATAATATCTAAGAAGTAAATTAATATTACGATTTTAATAATATAATAATATTTAGTAATTAAAAATAATGATTGGATTGGACCGCGAAAATTGCATCATAAACTGTTTTGACGCGATTTGATTGGTTTATGGGCTAAAAAACGTGGTTTATTTGCGCTTTGACCTAAACCATGTTCCTCCTAATAATAATACTAATAATAATGAGTAAAGATATAATAAACAAAATAATATATAGAAATAATAATAATACTTAATAGTAATGATATAAAAATAAATAATAATAATAATAATAATAATAATAATATAATAATAATAATAATAATAGTAATTAGTAAAATAAATTATACCGACATAATAATAATATTTAACAAAATGGTTATAAAAGAATGGAGCTGAACTGAACTGAACTGAACTGAACTGAAGAGAGCTGAACTGAACTGAAAATAAGTTGGGGAGAACAGGCCCGAAGTGGACATCCGATGAGTGGCGATCTGGTGGGTGGAGGTCCAGTGGGTGATGAGGAAAGAGGGAGAGAGGAGAGAGGAAGCAGAAGATTGAATGAGAGGAGAGAGAAAAATAAAGAGTAAAAAAGAGAATAAAGAGAAAATTAAAGAAATAAAACAAAATTATTACCTATACAACCGGTCACAAGTCATCTGACCTAAATTTGGCTAAAATGATGTAAAGGTTAGCTTATTTCTGGAATTTCAAAAAGTTGGCTAATTTGTGGAAGATGGGCCAAAGGTTGGCTTATTTTTGTCAATTTTTCCTAAATAATAAAATAACTTCTGAAAATTCGAGATATTACAAGTTGTCTATTGTATGTTATAGCTTTGATAGAAAAATATTTCATATCACCTAGGCTTTTGACCGAACAATACATATCCTTATCTTCATATTCTCCTCGTTGCTTTTTCAGGTAATGTTTCTTTGTTACATTGTTCAGTTCAAATCAAACACAAGTATGCATTTTGAATATAACAATTAAGATTTGTGAATTAATATAATTTTTTTTTACAAGAAAAAAACTTAAGTTCATTCATTCAACTCCAAATCATTGTTTACATAAGACTCTTAACTCTCCATAATTACAACTAAGTTTGGCCAAGTTGTGAGCCACTTGGTTTCCGCTTCTACACACATGAGAGTAAGAGATGCTAAGACAATACTTGCCTAGCTCTAAAATGTCCAGAACAATGTTGTCAAAGCTTGAATTCTCACGCTTTCCCTGCTTCAAATGTGTTACAAGCCTCAAGCAATCATTTTCCAACTCTATATTTCTCAAACTTGCTTCCATAGCTACACTGAATGACTGACGAGCTGCCATAGCCTCGGCTTCGTCCACAGCATAACACCGAGAAACTCTTGATAACTTACAGTTTGAGTCTTTTAGGACTCAAACAACCAAAAAAAAAAGATTAACCAATATAATATGGGGCCTAAAAGAAAAAAAGTGAGGAATGAGAGAAAAGAAGTGAGTGAAACTCACTCTCTCCAAAAAGCATGAGAGTAGGGAATGGGGAAAGGAAGAGAGAGAAATTATTTCTCACACCATTTCCCACCATTTTCTCTAAGGAGTGAGTAGAGAGAGAAATAACCACACCATTTCCCACCACTTTCATTTCACCATTTTCATTTCTCTGAGGTTCAGCAGGTTTTCACCGAGAAATTTGACGGGAAAAATTCTCATAGCATCTCCCCAACATTGTAGAAAAGAAAAAATTGAAGCAAATGGAAAAGTTACTAGATATGAATCAACCAATCTCCATGGAAGAGAGCTCGAACAATGACTCTTTACTCAATAAAAATTAGGTACCCATTAACATTCGAAATTTGAGGTTGGGGGAAAGATTTTGTTACTCAATTTGTTGGGTTTATGAATTTCAGCCAATTTGTGAAAATAGGATTGGGGATTTATGAAATTTCATGCCTTAAACTAGAATAGCAAGAGTGAAACACTTGAATGAAAATGGTTATGTGATATTTTGCAAGAATATACATCAATTTTTTATGTTAAATTGAATATTTGCATGAATGTAGTATATAAACTTGAATGAAAATGGTTATGTTAAATTGGGGTTTTAAACATTGTCAAATGATATATATATATTTATATATATATATATATATATATATATAATATTATATTTAATTAAATATATATATATATATATATATATATAAAGTATTTATTTAGTTTATTTGGAATGTTAACTGCAATTGGTTTGTGAAATTGGCACCATTGTAAACTTTGTTTCAATACTTTGAGAACAAAGTATATAAAAATATGTTGTCAATCGAAAGAACTTTGGTATCAATATTTTCATACAATGGTACCATCCTAACCTAGCATTGGTATCAAATTGTCATGCATATTATAGTCAGAATGGTACCAAGCAAACCTTAATTTGGTATCAAGTATTCAAAATAATGTCCTAAGTCGTTGATGGTTTTGTTGATGGTTGTGTGCCGAACGAAATAAAATTCGTAACTTATATATCCTATCATTGATTGATCAGAATATGTTGAATGAGGATGAAGTGGTGGACAAATCAGTCGTACCAATCCATATAGGGGAGGATGTAGTCTAGGTACCAATTGGTACCGATACTTATTATTTTTATGTTGCATGTACACCTTTGTTTATATTGTTATTCCCTATCAATAGCAGGTTGGACCGAAGGAGAAAAGTGCTAGGCCCTCTAAAGTTGGACAGGATAAGGATGCCGATGGCATGGAAGCTGTTGGAGGCCACAAGTCTATTGGAGGAATAACATGTAATGAATGATCTATTGGCCATTCACACGCGTGCTACAAGGAGCTAACTCTCAGCAGCCCAACATCGATTCAGGCGACCAATGTCACGATATGCTCCGCTTCCACTTAGGTTGAATTCAAAGAGCACGACATCTTGTAATTTGTATCTTTATTTATTAACATTTATCGTGGAATATGTTTGTAAACGTATATCTTACTTTATGAAAATGATAAAGTAAAGTTTCCATAAATCAAATGTAGTGTGACAAGTGAAATCAAGATTTGTTAACGTATGTACAAGTGTTGGTACATATTGGTTCACATATTGGTACCCTCTCCTTCATACATTGATTGCAAATTTTTGGGACCATGATATACAAGTAAGAGTGAAATCACTACTCATGTCAATGTAATTACTTCCTAAATATGCATAGTTTATGGGAGTTTTTGATAGTTTGGATGGTTTTGATTTTCGTATGAGAGGAACAAGGGTTACCTTGGTACATAATGGTTCAAACATTGGTACCCTCTGATCATACATTGGTACCTTTTGGTTCACACATTGATACCCTCTCCTTCATACATTAATTGAATTCTTTTTTACCATGATAAACAAGCAATAGTGAAATGACTAATAATGTCAATGTAATTAATTGGGGTTGGAAATAAATAATCATAAATGTAGTTTAGGAGAGTTTATGAGAGTTTAATGTAGTTTTGGAGACTTTTGGCCTTCATATGGAGGAACAAGGATTACAGACATAGTACACAAGCAAGAGTGAAATGACTAATCATGTCAATTTAATTATTTGCTGAATATGCATATGTGTGGTTTCGGAGAGTTTTTGATAGTTTTTTATGCATAAATCTAGTTGAAGATAGCTTTTGATAGTTTTGGTTTCCATATGGGAAGAACAAGGGTTACCTTGGTATCTTCTGGTTGACACATTGGTATCATCTCGTTCATACATTGATTGCAAATTTTTGGGACCATGATACACAATCAAGAGTCAAACAACTAATTATGTCAATGTAATTACTCGGTAAATATGCATAATTGTAGTTGATGAAAGTTTTTGATAGTTTTGAATAGTTTTGGTTTCCATATGGGAAGAACAAGGGTTACCTTGGTATCTTTTGGTTCACAAATTGGTATCTTCTCCTTCATACTTTGATTGAAAATATTTTGGACCATGATATACAAGCTAAAGTGAAATGACATATCATGTCAATGTAATTACTTGGGTTTGTAAATAAAGAATCATAAATGTAGTTTAGGATAGTTTATGAGAGTTTAATGTAGTTTCGGATACTTTTGGCCTTCATATGGAGGAACAAGGGTTACAGATATAGTACACAAGCAAGAGTGAAGCAACTAATCATGTCAATGTAATTACTTGCTAAATATGCATATCTGTGGTTTAGGAGAGTTTTTGATAGTTTTTTATGCATAAATATAGTTGAAGATAGTTTTTGATAGTTTTTTATGCATAAATATTGTTGAAGATAGTTTTTGATAGTTTTCGATAGTTTTGGTTTCTATATGGGAAGAACAAGGGTTACCTTGGTATCTTCTGGTTGACACATTGGTATCCTCTCCTTCATACATTGATTGCAAATTTTTGGGACCATGATACACAAGCAAGAGTGAAATGACTAATCATGTCAATGTAATTACTTGGGGTTGGAAATAAATAAGCATAAATGTAGTTTAGGAGAGGATATGAGAGTTTAATGTGGTTTCGGAGACTTTTGGCCTTCATATGGAGGAACAAGGGTTACAGACCATAGTACACAAGCAAGAGTGAAGAGACTAATCATGTCAATGAAATTATTTGTTAAATATTCATAAATGTAGTTTAGGAGAGTTTTTGATAGTTTTGGATGATTTTTGTTCCCATATAGGAAGAAGAAGGGTTACCTTGGTACCTTTTATTTCACATATTGGTACCCTCTCCTTCATACTTTGATTTCAAATTTTTGGGACCATGTTTCACAAGCAAGAGTGAAATCACTCGTCATGTCAATGTGATTACTTGGGGTTGGAAATAAAAAAGCATAAATATAGTTTAGGAGATTTTATGATAGTTCAATGTCGTTCCGGAGACTTTTGGCCTTCATATGTAGGAACAAGGGTTAGAGACCATGTTACACAAGCCAGAGTGAAATGACTAATCATGTCAGTGTAATTATTTGGTAAATATGATTAAATGTGGTTTAGGAGAGTTTTTGATTGTTTTGGATTGTTTTAGTTCCCATGTGGGAAGAAGAAGGGTTACCTTGGTACCTTTTATTTCACATATCGGTACCCTCTCCTTCATACTTTGATTTCAAATTTTTGGGATCATGTTTCACAAGCAAGAGTGAAATCACTAATCATGTCAATGCAATTATTTGGGATTGGAAATAAATAAGCATAAATGTAGTTTAAGAGAGTTTATGATAGTTTAATGTCGTTCCGATGACTTTTGCCTTCATATGTAGGAACAAGGGTTAGGGACCATGTTACACAAGCAAGAGTGAAATGACTAATCATGTCAATCTAATTATTTGGTAAATATGATTAAATGTGGTTTAAGAGAGTTTTTGATTGTTTTGGATGGTTTTGGTTCTCATATGGGAAGAAGAACGGTTACCTTGGTACCTTTTATTTCACGTATTGGTACCCTCTCTTTCATACTTTGATTTCTAATTTTTGGGACCATGTTTCATAAGCAAGAGAGAAATCACTAATCATGTCAATGTAATTACTTGGGTTGGAAATAAATAAGCATGAATGTAGTTTAGGAGAGTTTATGATAGTTTAATGTCGTTCCGGAGACTTTTGGCCTTCATATGTAGGAACAAGGGTTAGGGACCATGTTACACAAGCAAGAGTGAAATGACTAATCATGTCAATTTAATTATTTTGTAAATATGATTAAATGTGGTTTAGGAGAGTTTTTGATTGTTTTGGATGGTTTTGGTTCCCATATGGGAAGAAAAAGGGTTACCTTGGTACCTTTTATTTCACATATTGGTACCCTTTCCTTCATACTTTGATTTCAAATTTTTGGGACCATGTTTCACAAGCAAAAGTGAAATCACTAATCATGTCAATGCAATTACTTGGGGTTGGAAATAAATAAGCATAAATGTAGTTTAGGAGAGTTTATGATAGTTTAATGTCGTTCCGATGACTTTTGCCTGCATATGTAGGAACAAGGGTTAGGGACCATGTTACACAAGCAAGAGTGAAATTGGTGCCCTCCTCTTCTTACATGAGTTGCAAGTGTTTGGGCCAATAATGTAGAAAAAAGAGACCAATTGAAGATTATATCAATGATTTGGGGTATATAATTAGGTGAAAACCATGTATGAACAATAATAAGATGTCATTAGGAGAAATTGGATCCCATGTGAGAGGACGAAGTAACCTTGGTAGATCAAGGTTCTTTCATTAGTACCCTGCCCTTCTTACATAGGTTGCAAGTGTTTCGGCCAATAATGTATCAAGAAAAGGATAATTGAACATCATGTCAAGAATTTGAAGTATATCATTTGGTTAGAACCATCTATGAACAACATTAGGATATTGTTAGGAGAGATTGGAGGCCATTTGAGAGTACCATGTGTTACCTTAGTACATCATGCTTCATACGCTGGTTACTTCCCCTTCTTACATGATTTGCAAGTGTTTGGGCCATTAATATAGAAGGAAGAGGCCAATTGAACACCAAGTCAAGGATTTGGTGTATATCATCTAGTTAGAACCATCTATGAACAACAATAGGATATTGTTGGGAGAGAATGGGTACCATTTAGGAGGACCACATGTTACCTTAGTACATCATGCTTCATACGTTGGTACCCTCCCCTTCTTACATGGTTTGCAAGTGTTTGGGCCATTAATGTAGAATAGGCCAATTGAACACCAAGTCAAGGATTTGGAGTATATCATCTAGTTAGAACCATCTATGAACAACAATAGGATATTGTTCAGAGCGATTGGGTACCATTTGGGAGGACCACATGTTACCTTAGTACATCATGCTTCATACGTTGGTACCCTCCCCTTACATGGTTTGCAAGTGTTTGGGCCATTAATGTAGAAGGAAGAGGCCAATTTAACATCATGTTAATGATTTGCAATATATCATTAGGTTTGAACCATGTATGAACAACAATAGGACATCATTGTGAGAGATTGGATCCCATTATGGAGGACCAAGTATTAGCTTGGTACATCAAGGTTCCTTCATTGGTACCCTCCACTTCTTACATGAATTATAAGTGTTTGGGCCAATAATATAAAGAAAGAGACCAATTGAACATTATATCAGTGATTTGGGGTATATCATTAGGTGGGAACATGTATGAAAAATAATAGGATCTCGTTGGGAGATATTGGACCCCATTTGGGAGGACCAAGTATTATTTGGTAGATTAAGGTTCCTACATTAGTACCCTCCCGTTCTTACATGGGTTGTAAGCACTTGGGTCAATAATGTACTAAGAAGAGGCCAATTGAACATCATGTCAGTGATTTGGAGTATATCATTTGATTAGAACCATCTATGAACAACAATAGGATATTTTTGGGAGAGATTGGGGGTTATATGGAAGGACCAAGTGTTACCTTGGTACATCATGCTTCATATGTTGGTACCCTCCCCTTCTTATGTGAGATACAAGTGTTTGGGCCAATAATGTACAATGAAGAGGTCAATTGAACATCATGTCAATAATTTGGGGTATGTATATCAAACACATAATTTGATCATAGATAATAAGTGAGAAGATATCTGGTTTATTAGTGAAGTTCATACAAGAACATGGTACCTTACACATCATATTTTGGTATCGTCCACTGAACAGATTGGTATTCTTGACAACGACCACTCCGATTTTTTTTATTTGAGTAAAAAACGTGTACATCAAGTTCTCCTTTCTCAATACCATCTAAGGGATGAAATCTTTCAAACATACGGTTGATCATCAATAGAGTAAGAGATAAAGTATTAGACAACCCTATCAACGAAATTCACACAAGGCATTGGTACCCCCACACAAAGCCTTGGTATTTATATATCTAACTTTCGTACCCTTCATAGAACAGATTTGTATCCTTGATACTAGTCAATCATATTTCACGATTTGAGTACAACACATCAAGTTCTCATTTCTTTGTATTAAGTGTCTTCTTTTTAGAGAAAGCGTGTCAAAAGTGAGATTGAAAGTATACAAAAACATGTTAAAGCTTCAATTACCTTCTTTCGCATAATCAAATAATATATCGTATTGTACGATAATTGTAGATATATTATGCGCACATGACCAATTTTTATGCTACTATATATCGACCTTTTGTGATCTACTATGCCTTTAATAATTTCAAATATAATCCGATGATTATAAATTGATTATGTAATTGATTTTGGTTTAGCAAATCAATTCAACAGCTAAACTTAAATAACTTTAACCCTTTTAATCAAACAACTAAAACACAATTGGTATGTTTTAAAGTACTGAAAATAGAAAGTTGAACCATTTTCACTATATTTTGCTTTGTGGGGTTAGCTAGGTAATAATTTACATTCTTATATATTGGTACCAAGTTGATCTTGTATTAGTACTAAAGTGATCTTATATTGATACCAAAGTAGTCTTATAATGGTACCGAAGTGATCTTATATTGGTATCAAAATCTTTTAGAAAGATAACTAAGTTATGTTATAATACGGTAATATGATGTTGGTACCCAAATGAGTTTGAAAAGATGCTAAAATCATCTTTGTTGAGTGTGCTCGTCAAGCTCCAAAGGCAACGTCGTGCAAGGTGTTGAAAGATCAAAATTATGCCTTTATTCATCGGAATGGTACCCTTATTATTTCAAAGTGGTGTTACTTTATTATGAAATTGGTACCATTATGTTAGGTAATTGATACCATTTTGACTCAAATTAGTACCATTTGGATAAATTTTCTTTGAAATAACTGGCACCAATTTAGATTTTTATTAGTACTAGTTTATTCATCCATTGGTACCAGTAAATTATTTATTAGTACCATTTAATCTTTTATTTGAACCATTGTAATCTACGATTTCACTAATTGGCACCATCTTGACTTTTTTTTGTTACCAATATAGTCGTTTATTGGTACCAAAGTATATTCACCATCTACAATTAGCTATTTACCTTACATATTCTATCAGTACATTTACTACATAGTCATGGATATATACCAAAGCTGGTTATAGCATGTGCAACCTCATTATAAGAGTTAGATTATTCCATACTTATACTAGATTATTACCATTATTTTTTCCAATCAAAATAGGAAATATCACAAACAACACAACAAGACTTTCCCGTCAAAATACAACAACAACAAGAAGACTTCGGAACAGGGCCCAAGTTCAACCAAATATAACCAGAATCCGACGCAAAAGTTAAAATGAAAACAATCATAAATAGGAAAAGTTCCCACAGAATTAGAAACAAGTAAATTCCAAATTCTCACCCTCATGAATCATCATCATAACTTGGTTGCACAAAGAAAAAACACATAATAAAAAAGTATGAAATTTTTTTTTCTTTTTTGAACAAATTATATTTGTAGATTCATGTTTGACATAATAAGACCGCTAATTGAGTGATTTCCAACGGAGAGGGTCTTTCCAAACGCAAAACTTCGATCTTGCTAAGATCATCACCAATGAAGGAAACAAGAGTAAGACTTTCCATGATGAAGGAATCCATAGAATTTCATATTTGCAATTACATACAGGAGGCTAATGCTCCATTAAGACTTGTTTAGAATGCAGTTCACCATTGCATGTTTGAACATGCAGAATTATAAGCTAAACTAAAGAGCAAAGCTTTGCAGGGACTTTAAGAAAAAGGCGAACGATGAGGTATTCCCTTTCTCTTTCGTGTCTTCGTCGTTACTGATTCTTGTTCTGGGTTCTCTTCCACTTGATCAAGCAACAGAAATGGAGGAGCAAAATCATTTTGCTTTTTCATGAATGCTTCAACCTTGCAGGAAATGGAGTAGAATTCCATTTCAACTACTAATTATGTTTAATTGCATGCAATTTTCAAGAGGGAGAAAGTTGAGTTTGGAGAGAGAAATTGTTAAAGGAGAAAATTGACCCTCTGTTGATTCACTCGCGCGTGTGTTACCTTTCATTTCCTCAACTTTTCTTTGCAAGTAGAATGACTCTATTACCCCTGTTTGAGTCCATAAAAGACTCAAACAGTTGGACGCCTAGCCAAACTCCATAACACCCCTCCCTCATCACGCAAGTTCCACCACGATATCCCCAACACCATCCCTTCATTATTCCCCCATAACCCACCTTACCAACTTTAAAAATGGCTGCATCCGAGTTAACTTTGTACACCCCAACAGCTGGCTTCATCCATTCTTTTCGTCTCCTTATCCCCTCATGAACAAAAACCTTCGCATTCTCTAAACTATCCTTATATTTAGCAGTAAAATTCAAAGCTTTCCTAGCCATGTCTTCAATGGAAATCTTTCTCTCAAAAACTCATGCATTCCTTCTCAACCACACTCCCTGCAATATACTCCAAAATAAACCCCACCATTCCTCTTTGATTATTTCCTCCATCACGACCCACACCACGAACAAACCCAAAGGCGACATATGCGGCTCAAAACAAAGCAATATACTTGTTTTTCTTTTGTTATCTTTTTCCATAGAAGCAATACTCTTTACGTCCTCAATTTTGTGCACTATAATATCAAGAGTACGTTGCACACTATAATATCAAGAGTACGTTGCACAATATACAATCGCAGTGGCTTTCCATTTAAAAGTCGAAGCTTTTGCAGAAGCACCACAACCAAATAGTATGAAGCTACCTGATATATTCTAATCATTTCCCTTTTGTCCTTGTAACAATATACAATCTCAGTTGCTTTTAATTTAAAGTTCTTGCACCCTTGCAATATAAAGCATCAACTTGACAAAACATCTAAATAGAGTGGCAAATTGTCAGATGCACAGCAAGAATGCAGAACAGAACAGGGGCAAGGCATATCCTGCAAGTCTGATATAAGTGTGTCCCCATGCACTTGCAACAGTTTTGACTGGTTGCAAATAACACCGCTGAGATCAAACCAAAACCAGAAATGAAACATAAACCAAGCTTTGCTCATTCAAATATCTTATGGGATGATTTTGAGCTCCATAGGACTGAATTACTAATACTGATGGCTGAAGTCAAAATGAAATCCTCCACATTAAGAAGGCGCAAAAAAAATAAAAACATAAACCTCAAAAATAAATGTTCATAGCACAGGTGTACATTAAACTTCAACTACATATCCTCAGATGTACTGCAGAAGACGCACAACAAAATGAAAGAGATTGAGAACGGGAAGATGATAGGTTCTTATCCTCCACTAGGATCACTCGTCCTCCCGACTTGCAAGCCTAGCGAGCTTGTTAGTCACAACTATATCTAGTTGTGCAGCACGCTCAACGATCTCCTTTCTCTTTCTTGTTGAAATATTATGAGCAATCTCTGCACAGTATGTCCTATAAAAGAAATAGAAAGGTTATCAGTCAGATAATACACAAAAAAGTTACAAGACAGCAGAAGGGAAGACGGCAACACAGGAGTTCAAAGGGAAAATTTTGTTACCTGTTGTGCATCATCAGAAGTTCCAGCTCGCTGACATTGTTAACAACAAACTTTTTAAAGCCATTAGGCAAGAAGTGACGAGTTTTCTTGTCTGAGCCATACCCAATGTTGGGCATCAGCGTTACCCCCTTAAACTTCCTTCGAACACGCGAATCTATACCCTTTGGCCTGCGCCAGTTTGTCTGCAGGAGACAGTCAATCAGATCAATGGAGCAAATTTTGGTATACCATTCCAGAGTCAAAAGATACATAAGAAATAAATTGAACTCTATAAGCTTAAGTACAACAGAGTATCAAAGGAGACGCAGACCTACACCAGCCAATTGGAATACAATTGGAATGTATCAGAAAAAGCAACAGTGTTGTGATTCATCCATCTAAACATAAACTGTAGTTTCCGCAAGACACTAATCATAATTTTCATGACCAAAGACAATATCCATTTAATCCTATATGATAAATGACCATTCAAATTGACAATAACAATAGTCCCAGCTTGACTCATGAAAACATTAAACACAACCATTCTCTCCCCGCAAATCAAACACATACTGCAACCATAAGATAATATTAGAATTTCATCATCTCCTTTAGTCAAAGCATTCATTTCCCAGGAAATAATGTTACTGTTCAAATCAGAAGTGCACAACTGGACTCAGAATAACAAGGGCTTCATAAGCATCCAACACTAGAGCTAAATTATTGAGGAAATAGGCCTTTTCCAGCATCACACCACTCCATATAATCACTCATAATTCGATACAAGGATCAAATGAGGACTTCAACTTCAAAAATTTGGTAATATCAGTGCTTTCACATTTTTTAAATGTAAAGTTTGTCAAAACTTCCTACATTTCTTCTCACTATAAATATACAAGAATAACATACACCTTCAAACAAGTAAACATTTTCAAATAAAGCTTCCAAATATGCAAGTCAGATTTATAACTAAACTAAATTTCTGATGAGTAAATCTTTGATAAAAACAAGGACTACAACTACACCATCACTATATTATATTAATCCTCTAGCTGCTCAATAAGGAAATGGCAATAAGCGTTCGAATCCAATTAGAAACGTCAAAACTCCAATTGCATTCAAAATTCTATTTCAAAACTACCAGGATGAAGCACCATATAACATCAATAAGGTAAAAAAAATTATATAACCAACATCGCAATCATTTGACCATTACACTCATCCTGCCTAATTGAATAAAATTAACAACAAAATATCCGATAAATCCTCCAATTTCCATCACATTTTATTCAAACAAAAACATCAAGCTACTACAATAAACACAAATGAGATAATAAGCATTCTAGAATCTGTAAAGTATACCTTGACACAGATTTTACGGTCATGTTGTGGCCTCTTGAACTTCTTCACTCTCTTCTTTACGATCTTTTTGTCTAATAAAGGTACCGCCATTGCTGCTTTTTTCTACAATGTAAAAGAAGGAAACTCAAAGATTGAATACAGATTATAGAAGATAATTTCAAGAAATTGACAGAACTAGAGGAACAATGATGAATGAATATAGTAGGAGAGAGAAACTTACGGAGAAGAAGAAGATTTGCAGAGAAACCCTAGAAGTCGCAGAAAACTCACGGCGATAATTTTAGGAGTACGATATTAGGTTTTATAGGGCTTACAGTTACTGTGATATGGTTGGGCCTTTTCGAGCTCCGTATATTATAATCGGGCTGCAAAAGCCCACATACGATTTAACTTGGAAGTATGAAAGTTTAACAACTCCCTAGTCCCTAACTCTTTTTTTTTATTATTAGGAAATTAAGTTAGTCCAAGAGGTAATTCCTATAAGGCAATTAGCCTGTAGTAAACACCATTACACCAACACATTGGCTGATAACGCATGTTATGTTAAGGAAATACCCTAGCATAATGCTGGGGATAAGGATCGAACCCCTAACCTTAGGGGTCAAGGGTAGCGCTCTACCTACTTGAGCTAACTCCTATTAACTCTCTATTGCTTGAAACATTGACATCTTAGTGATTGGTTTAAATGAAAAGTTCAAATTTACATGAAATTGCAATTCATAAGAAATAAATTACTTAATTAAATTCAGAAAAATTGGTTAAATTGTTTGATTGACAATGAGGGAATTAAAATTCCCACGAGAATTTCTACTTACCTAAGGGGACCTTGGTAAGTAATTTCCTCCATTTCGTGGGACTCAAATTCTTAAGAATTTATAATTCCTTCCTTTTGCTATTTTATTGTCAACCAAATAACTCACCAAATTTTCAATTCTTAGGAATTTCTATTTCACATGTTTTCCCATGTCAACCAAACAACCACTTAGGGTGAGTTTTATTCACCTTAAAAAAAAGTTTCAAATCCAATCAGTTCCGTTCAAGTCCAACTACTCAGGTCAATAAGTTCCGATCAGGTGCAATAAGTTTCAACCAGGTGCAATCAAGTCTAAGTAGGCCCAAATAGTCAGTGATCAATAAATTTAATTTAAATTTCAATAAAAATACCACTATAATTATATAGTATTATATTTGTATTATTATTTATTATTTTATTATTCATATTACTCTTAGCTGATTATGTTATTATTAAACATTTTAATTAAAGTACCATTATGATTATATAGTATTATATTTTCATTATTATCTATTATTTTACTATTCATATTACTATTATCTGATTATGTTACTATTAAAAAATATTATAATCAAGGTAAAAAAAACTAAGGTTAATAATAATTATCATCATAATTATATTATTTTACAGTTGTTACTAATAACAATGAAAGATATAAATGTTATCAATTGATTTCCTACTAGGCCTTTATGAAATCAAATCAAGATCATTAGATATATTAGTGGTGAAAGTTTTGTATAGGCAAGCATATAAATAGTATTTTTTTTGTTAAAATGTTAATCATAAGAGATTATTAATAATTACTATTCTTTTGAAGGATAAAATTTAATAATTATTATGTCATGATAAATTTAGAGGAATAGTATTTATATTAAAGGTAATATTTATGTTGTTGTCAAATAAGGTCCAATCAGGTCCAATAAGATCTAATACGTTTCAAACAGATTTAATAAGTTTCAAACATGTCTGATAAGTTCCAATTAGGTCAATGAGTTTCAATCATGTCCAATAAGTTCCAATCAGGTTCAATAAGAAGTTGAATTAGGTCCAATCAGGTTTAATCAGTTCAATTCAATTCATATAAGTTCAGTTCAGTTTAGGGTTTTTCAAGTAAAGGAACACACCCTTACTCTAATCATAAAATACTATGACTTATCATCAGAATGTATACTATACAATTGAAAATTGGGGTTTGTTTAAGTGGTGTGTTTTTCATCTTCCTTAGCGAAGTCCATGGTTCAATTTCTATCCTCAAGTTTTTGTTTGAGATTTAAGGGGGTGTTGGGGCGTATGGTTATATTGTGCCTCTAGGTGGGGATATGTGCAGTGAGAGTCCAAAGGATTACTTATTACATATTAAATAAATAATTATGGAGTATATCACTTTATGTACTCTCAATATCTTATTTTTTTTCCCTAGCTAGCAAGGCCAACTTAAATTATATGAATAAAAAAGATGAAAAAGTGAGTTGGGAGTTTATAACTCTACGTGAAGTACTTCAATACATCATAATTTGCACCAAAGTACATAGAGCTTATTGATAGTTTGATTTATTTCTTCGTAAACGTGGGTAAATAAGAATATATAGGACCGTCTCATAAAATTAGGGGCTCTGTACTAAAATAAATTATAAGATTTTTTTTGGTGAATAGGAAAAGATGGAAGAATTACTAGTTGGTTTTTTTTGGAGAATAGGAGGAGAAGAAGAAAAACACCTAATATAAATTAATCTCTTTAAATTCGTAATTACGCACTACAAGAAAATAGGTTTTGGGCGACGAAAATAGTCGTTGCCCAATGGGACAATTTCGTTGCACAAAGTTTTGGGCAACGAGATTTTTTCGCGCCAATTTCGGCGTTTTAGCCTCGAAGCCCATTATATTTTGTGCGTCGAAAATTGTGATCGTCGCACAAACCACATCTTGGGTGTCAAGTTACATTCGTTGCCCATAATGGTTTTTTGTGCTACGAGCCTCTTATCCGTTGCACATTTATGGAGACAATTGGGCAACGAGTTTCTTAAATTGTTGCCCATACTACTTAATTTTGTGCAACAAATACTGTTTTTTCTCTCCCATTATAATGTCTTGGGCAACACCAGTTTCGTCGCCCAAAATACTTTAGGCTACGAATTGTTGTACATATTTTTCAATCACGCGTTAAATTGAAATGACAATGTGCGAACCCTATTTTGTTGCCCAAATTGGTATGGACTACGAATTATTGTTATCGTGTAATCTATAAGCTTTCTTCCTGTTCATATATATTAGATGAACCTATTAAAAACAAAAGTATGAGATTATAGAAGAAGTATTCGTGGAATAACAAATTGTATATAATCGGAGTACAACAAAATAATCTTCAAATTTGACATTTGATGTAGCTTGAATAATTCAATGTAAATCTAAAAAAAACTAATTAGCAGTACCCATAATCTACGAAGAAATTTACACAATCCAAGCCTTATCATAGCTTTCCTCTACTAATTTCGGAAAATAGTCACGACTCATTGTTCCTGATAAAATAAAAAACGTTATAATTAGATACCCCTATGATTAAAAAATGGGGGGGGGGATAATGATCTTTTTACTCTTTCTTCCTAAAAAAAATATATAGGTGCACCAATATAACAAGCGTTAACTACAATCGCAACGAAACTTCAAGTAGAATCATCCAAAAGAAATGCAGGTCCATCTTTGCTGAATATTTTTTTAGCAAATGATATGAAACAACATTTAACTAAATATGTTATGAATTGATGCAACAGTAAAGCATCAAACACCAGAAACCAGAATCAAATGAGAATCCCTTAACTAAAAGGGCACATGTGTATTAGCATCAAACTGGTTCTCTTTTTCTTTTTAATTCATTTCCTCTACATTCCTTAGTGCAGTTTCCAGAACTTTCAACTCCAAAAAGATTTACCCAGAAGTATGGTAGCTTGACCAAGGAGGAAGCTGAGGAGAATGCTAAGCAAATTGAAGAGGCATTTACTCTTGCAAATCAGTTCTATGAAAAGGAGTCAGATGGTGATGGAAGCTCTGCAGTCCAGCTCTATGCCAAAGAATGCAGTAAACTCATATTAGAAGCTCTTAAAAGAGGTCCAGCAAGTAAAGTTATTAGGAAAGTGCCATCTCTTGAGGCAGTCCCTAAAGGTTTATATGATATATCAAAAGGCCCACATGCCTTCATTGAGACTGAAGAAGCGGAAGATTGTGTTTTTTCTTTAAGCAGACAAATAATAGAATTGGGCTCTTATATTTCGGGAGCCCTGTGTAGTTACTCACCCTGGACATGACCTTAGCTGCCTATGAAAATATAAGATTGTGTTGAAGGTAGTAGAAAGATGAAGAATGTTATTAGCCATGCATGATGTCTTGGATGAGCCATGGGCATTGAAATCAACAGAAACGAGGTTGATATAATGAAATTGTCACTTTTAATATATTTCTTTTTGTACAAAGAATAATTAGGAAATCATCTCAAAACGGTTGATATAAATGAAATGAATTGAATCATCTCAAAACTTTGACTAAGCATATGAACATCTTTATTGAGGGTCACAATGGTCTAAGGGAATTTATATTTGTGTTGCGGATGTTGATCAACACTAAATTGTCACCTTCGACAATGAGTTCGATTGTCCTCATAGATTTTGCAGCTATTAGTTCAATGTGAAGGACAGTTGCTTCTATTGTTAAATGGGTGTAGGTTCCTAGTATGTATGCAAGAGTTTTTAAAACCATTTCATCGAACTCATAAAGAACATTGTCGAGGAGTTGTTTCTGACTTGTTGATTTCAAAATATTAGTAGATTTCTTTCTTCCTGATACTTTACAGGAGCATGGTGATTTCATGGAGGAAAATGTTATTTTGTTTTAAGAGGGTCAAGAAATTATGCTCAAGTAGGTTATTTGGTAAGGTGGTCAATTGTACTTTTAGGTCATAAACTGGTTAATCTAGTATGAGTAATAAGGATTTTGTATTGTTTTGACAAAAAGGGGAATGTGGCGAGGTTTTGAATGTGCTTTCTATTAGATTATCTCATGAGAGGGGACTTTTATGGAGCAATTGCCAAATAAAGAATTTAATTTTCGGTGAGATGGAATGTATTTCCAAATCCAACAAAAGGATATGGTTATTTAAGGAAGGATTAATTGTGATAGGTTAGCCAAGTGGTAGATTTGATTGAGGATTTTACTTGATCTTGTGGGTTCACAACAAGGTGTGTCTGGTTGTGCTATAAATGGAATGGGGATCCCTAGAATTATGGGTACCAAATGATCTGGGAGAAGTGGGCGAAGTAGATCGTAGTTCCATTGTTTAGTAGGGAGAAGGCACTCATTGGATTTTAGATTAATGTTCGGGATAATTGATGTGTCTAAACTTAAGTGTTGGCTGATACTTGTTTGCAAGCGCTAGTTATCAATCCAAAAAAAAAAAAAATAGACACTTGTGCCCGATCTAATTTTTCGCTGGATGCCTCTTTGGACTCATTCCTTGTTTTGGAGAATTGCTTTCCATATTGCAAAATTTGTTGGCTTGAAGGTATATTCGAAGAATGATGTATGTCTTAAAGATTTGAAGTGTATTTGCCTGGCCTGGAAATTAGTTGGCTCTGAAAGGATTTTTCATCCTAACTTATGCAAATGGACTGAATTTGTCGTTGACAAGCCCAATCGTCCTTCTAATTTCTTGGGTCTACATATTTTTTCCTATGAGATGAGAGGCATTCCTTCATTAGTAGGGACTTTTCCATAATCAAATTAAAGGGCGTTGAGTTTTCTACATATTTGTTATGATTCTATTTGATCACAATGGGAGTTGGGTTTTGACGGAATTGAATATTTGAATTAAGGGCGTGATGTTCTCCACGGGAGTAGGTATAATGGATTGTTAGGAAGTTAGAGTGTCATGTTTAATCTATTTAATTTGCATGATTCTACGGGAGTAACCTTGAGTGCATATTAGGAAAGCCATAAATACTCGGGAGAGGTTTATGGTATTTTATGGGGTGTACTTTCCTTGTGAACATTTAATTAATTAGTTTGAGGTTGGAAGTATTATTGTCTTAATTCATGCTAGTGGGGATACTTAACTTTAGAATTTTTTTATTTTGATATTGATTAGTATAGTTTATTCCACCATTATTTTTCATATCAATCTCTTTTAGTCTTACCATTATTTAAGGGCTAATCATAGAACAACTTTCTCTCTATGGCATCGACCCCGACTTACTCTACTACATAGTTAAGAGGTTAATTAGGTTATTTATTTTTGTTAGGTGCGCGACACGCCTATCAATAAAAACATACAAAAGTGAATTTTATGGCTTCGAAGGGTCATCGTTATAATCCTTATGATATTGATTCTTTTTCCTCTTGGCCTGTAACGATAACTTAGATTGGCCTATTTTTTTTTTCTTGGTCAAAAAAAAAAGTTCGATAAATATTTTTCAACATATATACATTTTCAAAATTGAAAAAAAACCATATTTTTCTCTACCAATAGAAACTTGACAAGTGGCGTAATGCAAGTGGGTTGTCAGGAAATTTTGACAAGTGTCAGAATTTCCTACAGTTGTGCCTTTTTTTTTTCCAGCACTCTTACCTCTAATCACCTATTGACATATGGCTTGTTTTATTTTTTTTCTTTTTCTTTCTCTACCCAGTCGTGATGAATTTCATTGGGCGAATTATTCAGGAAACTGAATTGGTTCACCTCGATTTGTGCACGAATTGTTAAACAATTCATGATTAAGCCAAAAAAAAAAATGGTTCATCCTTATGAACCTTTTTTTCGCTCATTTTTAAGAGTGCTCTTCGAAACTGTCAAAGAGTGACAAATTGATTTGTGAGGACTTGGCAAAGAGGACATAAGGAAGAACAAAAATTTGACGGTAAGCTATTATCACGTATTGGCATATTCATATGAATACTTTTCCACAAGAACTAGTTGTTGACCCAAGCAATGCCTCAAATCGTTTACCTATTTGAATTTGAATTGTTAAATCAAACACTTGAGAGAGGTGAAAACAAAATTGTAGACATTGGATTGTGCTCGTGAAATATTCTTCCAGTTCATATTAAATTTTTTGTATAGTAAATTATAATATGAATTATTGATCAATATAACCCTCGACCTTAAGAGTGTACAGATATAAATATATATAATTAACAACATATACTATCATACAATCTTATTTTTGAAATTTAGGTTAATGTGTAAGAATATAACGGGTACAATTATATAGTGTAGTGGTATTAATTAGTGAGATTATAAATATTTTAATTTTTTTTATAATATAAGAGTACTGATAGGACATTCTATTATTAGCATAGATTAATGAGTATTAATATGTATATATTTTGTATTTAATTGATTTAAAATAAAAAAATATTTATTATCTTTAAATTATTTTTTTTTCGACAAAGTCTACGTAGGTGGCAAGTTCAAAAGAAATTTAACTTGATCATATAGGCAATTTCAAGAAAACGTAAGATAATATGTCTTTTCCCTCCATGAAAGGAAGAGCAGCAATTGTACATCTTACTTATATGAGAATGTTAGGTTTGATGAGTCACCCGAGTAGGTATTGGATGGTTGATCTGAATCTTTGATGGGTATGAAACAAGCAAATGAAGGAAGGACTATTAGCAATAGTAGTATTGCACTTTTGCTCCAGTAATGTTTGTGTCACATTAGCTGCCAAGTATTGTGGGTCATTACTTTTGAGATAATTGGATGTAATGATGGGTCTCCTCAATAATTATGGGGATATTGTGGAATATAAGTTATCATATCTTTAAATGATTTTATTCGATGTATGTTATGTATCTTTTCCCCCATAAAAACTAAGAAGAGAATGTATAATAGTTGGTCAGTGTGTTTGTATTGCAAATGGGAGGTCGCGTGTTCAAGCCTTCACACATACATTTTTGTTGTTTAATTTGTATCATTTTTTGAGAGGGGATATATAGGGACATCACATGAGAATATATGCTCCTTACATGAGAAATGAGAATGAATCTCAATCACACGATTGGATTAGAGTTTGAATATTTGTTCGTTAGAGTTATACCCCTTTATAAATTTTGAGCCCCAAAAAAAATCGAATTTTTTGTTCTTCTAATATTCATGTTTTGGAGTTATATCACTTTTTCATTAGAGTTACATCATTTATTCATAAGAGTTATATTGCGTAAAATTCGTTCTCATTTCTCATGGGTAGGATCACATGAGAATGCTCCTTACATGAGAAATGAGAATGAATCTCAACCACACGATTGTATTAGAGTTACAACACTTGTTCATTAGAGTTATACCCTGAAAAAAATTCAAGCCCAAAAAAAAAACATTCAAAATTTTTTTTCTAATTTTTGTTTTTTTTGGAGTTACATCACTTTTTCATTAGAGTTACTTCACTTGTTCATTAGAGTTATAGCATGTAAAATCCATTCTCATTTCATGTAAGTATGCATTCCCATATGAACTCACTTCTCTCTCTCTATATATATATATATATATAGTAAGTGAATAATTCATTACAGAGAACGAAATATATAGTCTTGAAATCTTAGGTTTCTCACTTCGAATTGCTACAGACGGTATTTTCAAGTGTTTTAAGAATTTAGTATAAATACACGGGTGTCTTCAATCTATGATCGAGTGAGTAATTTCAACGTTATCTCGTTTTGAATTTTGATTATTTAGCGTGTGACGATTAGGGATGATAATGAGCTTGACAAGTCACGAACAGTTCGGGCTCGGCTTGGTCAAAGCTCAACTTGTTGTGGCTCGGCTCGAGACTTAAACGAGCCGAGCTGAGCTCAGCAAAGCTCGGCTCGAAAAGTTTGTGAACAACTCGATTGTTATTTTATGTTAAAAAAAATTATATTAAAAAAATATTTATATATTAAGTATTTCTTTTAAAATATTAACTCAACTAAGGTATAAACAGATTTTTTGCAAAATGAATATCTCAAACGAGCTCGAGCCTATAATCGTCCGAGTTCGAGCCGAGCATGAAAACGAGCTTGAGCCTAGTCGAGCTCACAAGCAGAGCTCCAGTAGCAAAAACTAATCACAAGCTCGAGCCGAGCTTGGTTCCCCCAAGCTCGTCCAGCTCACGAGCCAGCAAAAACTAATCACAAGCTCGAGCCGAGCTTGGTTCCCCCAAGCTCGTCGAGCTCACAAGCCGAGCCCAGTGCTATTCGGACTCGGCTTGTTCGATAAGCACCCCTTGTGACGATTATTAGCTAAAGAATAATAAATATATCCTATAGAAGCACGTTGATGCCTTGATGGAGAGCTAAATGTTTGACAAGTATGTAAAAGTGCATTGAAGTCCAAAAAAAGGCTTCTGATTCCCGATATGTGGACTATGTCATATTGACCAGAAAATACATATCATTGTCTTCATTCATGTTCTCTTCTTTGCTTTTTCAGTTAACGTTTATTTTCTTTATTATTTAGTTAGTTCAAATAAAACACAAGTATGCCTTTTAGAAAAGGAAAAATTGTCAAGAATAAGTCAACTTTTAAGCCATCCGCTAAAAACAAGTCAACCTTTTTATTATCTTTGAATAAGTCAACCTTTAATACCAATCTGTTTTTAACAAGTCCTCGCATGTTATTAACTTAGTTAACCGCTTAACATGATATGTGTAACTCTTCAAAGGAATGAGAGAGAAAACAAAAAAAACTAAAATTACAAAAAAAAAAAAAATCAGATTACAAGTAATTTACCGTGTTTAAAATTGATAAGTACTAAAGATAGACTTATTCAAGAAATAATCAAAAGATGACTTATTTTTAGCAAAAGGGACAAAGATTAACTTATTATTGATAATTATTCCTTTAGAAAATAACAATTTAGATTTGTGAATCAATATACTTGTTTTTCTTTTGTTATTCTATTTCCATAGAAGCAATACTTTTTAGGTTCTTAATTTTGTGCACTATAATATTAAAGTGTTGTTTAGTAAACATTGTTTAATATAAGAAATTAGAATTTTTAGGAATTGGAATTTCTTAGTGTCTTTTGATTGACAAATTCATGAAAAGTAGAAACTCGTAGAAAGTTTCACTTCCTACAAAATGGAGGAAATTGTACTTACCTAGGGGACTTAGTTAAGTGCAAATTCCTATGAGATTTTTCATTTCCCGCAAATCACCAAAATTACTAATTTCTAGGAAATCCAATTACATGGAAAATTAAATTTCCAAGGAATTTATAAGGCTTGCTTGGTTCAAGTTGGGAAGTATAACTTCCAATGAATTTGCATTGCCAATGAAATTTTATTACTTAGGAAGTATATTTTTTTGTCTGGTTGAATTTTCCATGCGAATTTCCACTTACCTCGGGGATTTTAGGTAAGTTATTTCCTCCATTTTGTAGGAAATAAAACTTCCTAATAAGTTTTATTTCCCATGCCTTTGCCAACCAAACAAAAAATCATATATTTACTTTCTAAAAATTCTAATTTCTCATGCATTTAAAAGTTAACCAAACAAGCTAAGTCGCACTAGAAGTCTAGAACTAAAAACTAAAAGTCAAAGCTTTTGCAAAAAATCACAACCATACTACCTTCATCATACAATAGATGCATCATATGCTTTTGACATATCGCAACATGCTTTCTTGGATTTTTTTTTATTAGGAAAGATAATTGGTCCGAAGAACAACTCCTGTTAAGCTACTAGCTTGCAAGGATCACCAGCTCAAAAGCTGGGTACAAGATTAAACAGTCCAAAGTAAATTCCCAACATATTGTTGGAATGAGGATTTGATCCTTGTCCTGTGCCTTGGAATTTGGAGTGGTATTCTACTGAGCTACCACCTCTCACTCCTTTGTTTGGATATTAATATCTCTAGTTACATGAGTAAAATTTTTTTAAAAAATGATATTTAAATCCTCGTATTTGAGACAAATTTAACGAGATCACACCTGACTATAATTTTTCTTACATAATGAAGAGAAAAAGTATCGTCAAAATCACAGTCTTAAAAAAGACGGTCTCACGTTAGTCTTAGCGTGAGACTTGACCAACCCAAGAGATATATATTTTTAGAAAACGGACCGCGTCTCACAAATTCTCACGATAATATTTTGGCGAATTAGTTAATAATTTTGGCGAATTAGTTAATAATTTTGGCGAATTAGTTAACATTTTTGGCAAATTAGCTAAGTATTTTAGCACAATTATTTAGAGCTGGTAATCTTTATGTAGACTTCTATTGTTTTTTAGCTAACATATTCAATACATTAGTTAGTGTTATTCTATAATTAGTTAAGATTAATTGAGCATTATTTTGGTTCCTAATATAAACGAAGAAACAACTTTTTTACAAATCTAAAATGTCAAATACAAAAGACAACCTGAAAAAATAACTTAAAACAACCTATCATTTGGAGTAATTATTGTACCAATTTCAATTTGGTTCTTGGAATTTATTTTTTTAGTCTTCTCGAGATGACTTTTCTTTCTTGTACTTTCTCTCTTTGTTTTTGAACCATACGGGTATAAAAGAACCAATGTAGTTGTACTTGATGAGCATCGTTCCTCTATGATTGGTTTTGTAGTTAAGACCTTGTTTATAATGCAATAGTATTTTCGTAGACTTATTGGAGTGCCTTTGTTACATCTTCATTATCTTGACTTTTGAGAATGAGCTGTAGAACTAATTTTCTCGTGGTTTCATATCGCCGCCATGCACTAGGGGAACAAAAAGGAAGGGCTGCGCAGGAAGGGCTGCGCTTTTCCTGAAAGCGCAGCCCTACTAGTGGAGGGCTGTGCTTTTTATAAAAAGCGCAGCCCTACATAACAGAAGAGCTACGCTTTTTTAAAAAAGCGCAGCCCTTCACTCAGAAGGGCTGCGCTTGTGGAAAAAGCGCAACCCTTCACACACTCAGAAGGGTTGCGCTTTTCTACAAGCGCAGCCCTTCCGAGTGAAGGGTTGCGCTTTTTAAAAAAGCGCAGCCCTTCTGAGTTAGTAGGGCTACGCTTGTAAAAAAAAGCGCAGCCCTTCTGTAATGTAGGGCTGCGCTTTTTGTTACAAGCGCAGCCCTTCGTTAAATTTTGTTTTTTGCTTTGAATAATTGCGCGCATGTACAGTAGAGCATTCTATTTCGAGTGAGCATTCCCTCCCTTAGAGAATTACGAGCGAAAAAACAGCACCCACCACTATTGTTGCCCTAATTCGAGTGTTGCACCACCACCACCACCATTACTACTGCCCTAATTCGAGTGCACGACCAGCATCACCACTACTGCTGCCCTAATTCGAGCACCACCACCATCACT
Organism: Beta vulgaris subsp. vulgaris; assembly: GCF_026745355.1. Lineage (NCBI taxonomy): Eukaryota > Viridiplantae > Streptophyta > Magnoliopsida > Caryophyllales > Amaranthaceae > Beta > Beta vulgaris. Next base: position 13,930,818 of record NC_079203.1, read on the forward strand.
ACTGTTGCCAACACTTTGCTCCACCACCACCAATTAATTCGAGTTGTATTTACGCACCACCATATTTGCGCACCACCACATTGCGCACCACCACCTTGCGCAGCACCCAACACATTGTGCCCACCACCTTGCGCACCATTACCCTTCTCTTCTCTTCTCTTTTCTTCTCTTCTCTTATCTTTTCTTCTCTTCTCCACCATTTGAGTGGTTAATTAGGTATGAATTAATTTTGTTTTTAAGTTACTTTTGTTTTTCTAATTGAATTAAATGGTTAATGTGCAATGTGGGTTTTGTCAATTGTAGGAAGAAGAGGCTAAGGAAGGCAAGTAAATTCCAAGTATCTCTTTTCTCTTCATTCTCGTCGTTGGTGTTAAGAGGTAACTACTTTAACATGTAGACAAAGTTGATAATTTATTGAATGTATATATGTATTTTTTATAATGTATATATATATATATATATATATATATATATATATATTTGTTGATATGAGATTGTATGAAAACGCAATGTGATTTAGCTATATATGAAAATTACTAGTTGTTTGAATCATCATCATATATGCCTAGATCCCGTTCAAGACTTACTCATTAGGATAAGTCTTGAATAGTCCCCGGTTTGGGACTGTTCTTGGACGTTTGATCTCACTTAGGTGGTGAATGTGTGTCTTCTTTTCAATTCTGAGGAAAATCTTGGCTTATCGTTTCTCTACATTGTTCTCTGGGTACATATGTAGATAAGCAATTATCTACATTGTGTACTTGGAGAACTGTAGGGAAATGCTGCCGGATTTTCCTTAGAATTGAAAAGTTGGCATATATTCACTAGTGAGATTAGACGTCCAAGGATGGGTTAGGTTGGAGTGATAAGGACCTTTGACTGCATGCATACAATTGAACATGTAACTATCTTAGCTTGTTGTATACGTGTGTGATTTGAATATGTGAGTGTGTGTACTTTAATAATGATTGATGCATTATAATGAATTGTGTTTAATTATTAGAGGTGGTCTTCTTGAATGAGATGGATCGTACTTGGATGTATGGTAGTCGTGAATCGATTGAGTTTGTGAATGGGGTCTCGGAATTCTGTAGAAGTGCATTAGAATATCAAACATCCTCTGGAGCAGTCGACTTTTATTGTCCTTGTTTGGATTGTAGAAATGTGAGCAAGGTTAGTAGTATACATGTGGTTAGGGAGCATGTCTTTCGCCGTGGGTTTAGGCCTCAATACCACGTGATGGTTTGGCATGGTGAGCAGGGGAGGTATATGGGAAGCTCTGGAGTAAAGAATGATGTATGTGAAGAAAAAAGAAGGATGATGATGAGTTAGGGGATGAGAATTTGGATGATGAATTTGGAGATGATGATAGGGATCGGGTAGACGAGATGATACACGAGGTTGAAGATCAGTCGTGTAGACGACCTCGTATTTTTGAGTCTATGTCTCAGGCTGCTGAAAAGCCGTTGTATCCAGGTTGTACAAAGTACACCAAACTTTCCGCGGTGGTAACACTGTTCAACATTAAGTCGAACGCTGGTTGGACGGACTCTAGTTTCACATCGTTGTTGGAAGTTTTAGCTGAGATGCTCCCTGATGGAAATGAACTGCCAAAGTCGTACTATTATGCGAAGAAGCTGATGTGTCCTTTGGGTTTAGAGTACGAGCGGATACATGCTTGTCCTAACGATTGTGTGCTTTATCGTAATGAGTATGAGCATTTACATGAGTGTCCACGTTGTGGATTGTCGAGGTACAAGCGTGAAGGAGCTGGAGGTAGTGAAGGACCACCAGCCAAGGTGTTGTGGTATCTACCCATAATACCTAGATTTAAGCGCATGTTCTCAATAAAGGAGATGCGAAGAATTTGAGGTGGCATGCAGATCGTAGGAAGAAAGACGGTCTGCTCAAGCATCCGGCTGATTCGCCTGAGTGGAAAACTATCACAGGGTGCATAAGTCATTTGGTAATGAGGATAGGAATCTGAGGCTTGGATTATGTACGGATGGCATGAACCCTTTTGGCAATCTCAGCTCGCAGCATATACATGGCCAGTAGTTTTAGTGGTTTAAACTTGCCTCCTTGGTTGTGCATGAAACGCAAGTACATGATGTTGTCGCTTCTTATATCGGGGCCCAAACAACCTGGAAATGACATAGATGTATACCTTCAGCCGCTTGTTGAAGATTTACAGAAGATGTGGAACGAAGGAGTGTTAGTATTTGATGCGTATGCTAATGAGATGTTCATTCTCTGCGTGCCATGCTTTTTTGTACTATGAACGATTATCCAGCTTATGGGAACTTATCTGGGTATAAGACTAAAGGAAAACAACCTTGCCCGATTTGTTTAGATGACATGAAATCTACACACCTTAAGGGCTGCAAACATGTGTATATGCGCACACGAAGGCTCCTCAGCCGCGACCATCCCTATCGGTTTAAGAAGAAGGCATTCGATGGGACGGTTGAAGAAGAAGTTGCTCATAGACCATTAACTGGTACTGAAGTTTATAATCAGGTGAAGGGCATTGAAACAGTCTTTGGTAAACCTGCTAGTGAGGTTGATAGACCTACAGGATTATGGAAAAAACAGTCCATTTTTTGGAAACTCCCATATTGGAAAGATCTAAAGGTCAGACATTGTTTGGATGTCATGCACATAGAGAAGAATGTTTGTGAAGCTATTATCGCGACACTTATGAATATTCCGGGCAAGACAAAAGATGTTAAGGCGTCACGACTTTACTTGGAAAAAGAGGGGATTCGACCAGAGTTGTGGGCTCAGAAAAGGGACGGAAGGAAGAAGAAAAGGAGGGAGGAAAGGGTTGATGATGAAACTCAGAAAAGTAAAAAGGTGGAGGATTCGGAGAAGAATTATTTGCCACCAGCTTGCTACACGATGTCGCGTGCAGAGAAACGGATTTTTTGCGAGTCATTGTATGGCATTAAGGTCCCTACTGGCTACTCATCGAATATGAAGCGCTTTGTTACCTTAAATGGTGAGTTGAAGTTATCGAGTATGAAATCGCACGATATTGTCAGTCATGATGCAAGTATTCTTACCGATTGCAATTCGTGGGATACTTCCAAAGCATGTGAGGCACACCATTACAGAACTGTGTTCATTTTTTCATTCAATCTGCAGCAAAGTCCTAGACCCGTCGACCCTCGATTCCTTGCAGCCAGAGTAGTTGAAACTCTATGCAAATTTGAGATGTATTTCCCCCCCGCATTCTTTGACATTATGGTCCATCTCATTGTCCATCTAGTTCGAGAAATTAAGCTGTGTGGTCCAGTGTTTTTGAGGTGGTGCTATCCTTTTGAGAGATATATGGGAACTTTGAAGGATAAAGTTCTAATCCTGCACAACCAGAAGGTAGTATAATTCAAGGGATTGTGGGTGAAGAGATCAGTAATTTTGTGGCTGAGTATTTTGCTAGTGTTGATCCTGTTGGATTCCGACATCCCGACACGAGGGCAGACTTGAGGGCAAGTACAATTGGTTCAAAATTGATCACACCTTCCGTAGAAAAGCGTAAACAAGCTCACTTATTTGTATTGCATCACGTACCAGATGTCCATCCTTATTTAAGTGAACATATGGAGGAATTACGTGTTAGCAATCCTGGAAAAGGAGTGAGGGCATTGACGCAAATGCATAACAAGACTTTCATTGATTGGTTTCATAAACGAGTACTCAATGATTTGGATGAAAGTGTTCCTGAAACAGTCAAGTGGTTAGCATTTGGTCCTCGTGAAGCTGTACGCTCTTATGAGGGTTATGATATTAATGGGTATACGTTTTGGACTGAACGTCAAGATATAAAGTCAGGATCGCAACAAAATAGTGGTGTTTCACTTGTGGCGTCGTCTACACAATATGCAAGCTCGAAAGATAAGTCGCCTGTACATGCTGAAAGCAACTATTATGGGCGAATACAAGAAATATGGGAGCTGGACTACTGTATTTTAATATTTGCCTCTTGTGTTGCAGTGGGTTGACATAATCGACTTGTGTAAGAAACGATGATCCTTGCGGTTTCACTCTTTGACCTTAGTCGTCTACGTGAAACTGAGGAGCCATTTGTAATTGCATCACAAGTCAAGCAAGTATTTTTGTAACTGATCCTGCTGATCATAAGTGGTCAATTGTTGTACCTGGTAAAAGGAGTATCCTCGGTATTGGTGATGTTGATAATGAGGAAGAATATGATGCATTTGAGACCTCCCCCCTTTTATATCCTCAAATTGTGTGGAAGATGATGTGAAATATGTCGGAGAACTATATGCGTGTAGATCACACGAAGGGATACATGTACTTGAGGATCCTAAAAACGGCGGAAGTCAATAAATCATGAGACATAAACTCAGGTTTGTTAATTTCTCCAATTGTATACTATTTTGGCCTTTTCGCTCCAAATCGTACTTATGAGTATTTAACCCCAAATTTCTTTGAACATGATTATATAGGATAATATAACTATTGTAGATTTTAGGCTTTAATTTGTTGTGTTGCATTTGGGAACGAAAAGGCCATTTCCGGCCTATTTTGGCCTATTTTGGCCTTTTCGCTCCCAAAATGTACTTATAAGTGATTTAACCCCAAATTTTCTTTGAACATGATTATTTAGGCATAATATAACTAGTATGTAGATTTTAGGCTTGTATTTTGGTTGCATTTCGGGAACGAAAAGGCCATTTCCGGCCTATTTGGCTATTTGGCCTTTTCGCTCAAAATGTACTTATCAAGTGATTTAACCCCAAATTTTCTTTGAACATGATTATATGAGTATAATATAACTAGTATGTAGATTTTAGGCTTATTTGTTGTTGGTTGCATTTCGGGAACGAAAAGGCCATTTCCGGCCTATTTTGCCTTTTCGCTCCCAAAATGTACTTATCAAGTGATTTAACCCAAATTCTCTTTGAACATGATTATATGATATAATATAACTAGTATGTAGATTTTAGCTTATATTGTTGTTGGTTGCATTTCGGGAACGAAAAGGCCATTTCCGGCCTATTTTGGCCTTTTCCTCCCAAAATGTACTTATCAAGTGATTTAACCCAATTTTCTTTGAACATGATTATATGAGTATATATAACTAGTATGTAGATTCTTAGGTTGCATATGTTGTTGGTTGCATTTCGGGAACAAAAGGCCATTCTGGCCTACTTGGCCTTTTTGGCCTATTTGGCCTTTCCTCCCAAAATGTACTTATCAAGTGATTTAACCCCAAATTCTCTTTGAACATGATTATATGAGCATAATATAACTAGTATGTAGATTCTTAGGCTTGCAATTTGTTGTTGTTGCATTTCGGGAACGAAAAGGCCATTTCCGGCCTATTTTGGCCTATTTTGGCCTTTTCGCTCCGAAAATGTACTTATGAAGTGATTTAACCCAAATTCTCTTAAACATGATTATATGACATAATATAACTAGTATGTAGATTCTTAGGCTTGAATTTGTTGTTGGTTGCATTTCGGGAACGGAAAGGCCATTTCCGGCCTATTTTGGCCTTTTCGCTCCCAAAATGTATTTATCAAGTCATTTAACCCCAAATTTTATTGGAACATGATTATATGAGATATATAATAACTAATGTGTAGACTTTTAGGCTTGCATTTGATTTTGATTGAATTTCGGGAAGGTATATGTCATTTTTAAAAGTACTAACTACGGTAAAATGATCGAATTCTTATATATGTGTTTATTCCTTGGTTGTTTTGCAAGGTTTATGCGAATTCCACACCACGTTTGAGGAACTTCACCAAAGAAGAAATAGATGAAGTTCGGGATAAGTTGGCGTCCCACATTACCGATGATTGCATAAGATGACATTTTAGCTCTAATGTACTAGTTTCTATCAATTCTATGTACACTTTTTACATTATTAAATATATTTGAAGTTAATTATTACCTTTCTCCACTTGTCATATTATCGTATTGCAATTTGCAATTTTTTTTTTGTCCAAGGGAGGTTTTGGGTGGGGTAGGGGTGGTGGGTGGTGGGGGTGGGTGGTGGGGCTGCGGTGGGTGGGGATTGGGTGCAGGCTGGTGTGTAGCAGGGGGTGGTTGGTTGGTTGGCGGAGTGTGGGCAGGGGCTGTGGGGTGGTGCAGTGGGCATTGAGGGTGGTGCAGTGCAGTGGGGTGGGTGCTGGTGGGGGGGCAGGGGTTGGGCTGGGAGGGTGCAGTGGGGTGCTGCTGTGTGCAGGAGCAGGGGCAAGAAAAGCTGTATTAATTTTACAAAAAAAAAAAAAAAAATTAGTGAAGGGCTGCGCTTTTTGAACTAGCGCAACCCTTCTAAGAAGAAAAAGGGCTGCGCTAGTTTCAACTAGCGCAGCCCTTCATAGCAGCAGGGCTCCTGGAGCCAGCAGCCCTTCAAGCTTAAAGGCTGCGCTTGCTGAAAAAGCGCAGCCCTTCAAGCTTAGAAGGGCTGCGCTAGTTAAGAAGGCGCAGCCCTTCAAGCTTAGAAGGGCTGCGTTTTTTAGTAAAAAGCGCAGCCCTTCTAAGCTTGAAGGGCTGCGCTTTTAAAGCGCAACCCTACTTGAAAAGTGAAGGGCTGATATTGAAAGGGCTGATGTCAAAAAGCGCAGCCCTACAGGCAATTTTCAGCGCAACCCTTCTTCATTTTTCCACTAGTGATGGGGTTACATTGGTTTATCTATTCATTTCTCTTTTCCACACTCCCCTCTTTACATATCTAATCCACCTTTTGCGCCTATGCTTATGTAGTATTTTTATGATTGAAGGCATGTGCATTATTATTGTTTTCTCAAGGCATGAAAATACAACAATCCTAACAGCATAATTATTACTTCATATTATTTAACTATTATGAATAAATTAATAACTAATAACATTTAGGTATTAATTAGTTATGTTTTTCAAATAAAAAGTTAAACTTTCAAATGCAAAAGTTAAGTTTTCGATACCAAAAGTGTCTGATATGTTTCTTCAAAGTTTTTCCAAGTGCAAGTTATCATCTAACAACGGGTAATATATATTCCCCTTTGTTATGAATATGTGTCAAACTCTTTTTTTACTTCAAACATGATAAACATCTTATCAGGTGAAAAAACAAAATAAGTGTTTGTGGACATTGTCATTGCAAACTCGTGCTCGAATATTTTACTTATACATCCAAATTAAACATCTAATGCAGGTTGTATGCAAAAAATAGAGGAGAAAAACATACAAGTTATAGGGTGTCTCGACGGCTTAGAGCAGAAAGAGAGAATATTTATCATCATATATAATTTTAAAGCAAGAAAAAAATTGTCCTACGTGGCAGCCTCATATAAATTCTGCCCTCACAATTCACCCCACATCATAGAGCAATGAAATAGATGTCACGTGTCAAATCCCATTAAAATGATTATGTTTGATTATTTTATTATTAGTTTCCCAAATTTCAGTCATTGAATGCTTTAGGAAAACTGATTGTTTTAGGCCTTTGATTACATCCAACTAGCTTTTTATGCATGCGATGCGTGCGATGACATTTTTAGGTCTAATTATTACTAAGTAGTAAACAAAAAGAAAATGCACGCTAGTATTTTAAGTTCACCTCCATTTTGTGCATAAAATTCTTTGAAATACAATCAAATAGTACTCCTTCTACATTATGTTCTTTCTTTTGCAGTCATTAACTCTTTGCATTTAAGTAGCATTACAATATTACTCCCTTAGTTAAACTTATCTTTATTGAACAAAAAAAAATTGAGTCCATATTATCAATTACGTTGACTGGCTAATTTATACTTTGATCTACACTTGTATTTGAAACCCATATTATAATTTGGCTAATTTATACTTTGATCCACACTTGTATTCGAAACCCAAAATTTTGAGTGACGTGTTGTAGCCTGTAGGCACATCCTTCTAGAATTTTAACAAAAAATATTTCACTACCTTTTCCACTACTTGGCAACATCAATATAATTCCACTACTTTTGCTATTCATTTTCTCTGTCCTCTCACTACAAATCTACAAACCATATTATCAAGGAACCTAGTTCATCAATCTATACACTATACAATAAAAAAATCAGCCTTTTCAAGTATTAAGCAAAGCAGTAGATCTAATTCATCAAAAATCCATCAGCCGTATCGACCACTTTTGAAGGAAGCAAACCAACTTTAGTTTTTTCTTGGGTCGATTTTCTATCATCCCAAAATTTAATCCAAAAAGTATGAATCAATTTCAGTTTTTTTCCCTTGCCTGACATCTAAATTATGATTTCACAAACTTATATTTAAAATTTTCATCAGTCTCATATTTAAAATTATATTTAAGATAAAATTGTAAATTTTCATTCACAATTTGATATTGGAATTTTTTTTAAAAAACAAAGATCGTTTCTTTTATATTTTTTTCTGATTTAACATGAAAATGAATTAAATTTAAATTGTATAAAAGCCTTTTTTTTCCATTTAAAAATTTTACAGTTGTCTTGGTGCTTAATTTCATTATTTGTTTTCGCAAAATAATGTAATTTTTTTTTTCTGAAAATGGTTTTAGCAAATTAATTTATTTTTTTTTTCTGAAAATTGATTTTTGCAAAAACCGTTCGCGAAAACTTTGATTTTGGTTTTTTTTTTTTTCAAAATTTATTTGTGAAAATGGTTTTTTTGCAAAAGTTATGAGCAGACTTTTTAATATTGGAATTAAAAAAAAAAAACTAAATTTGTTACTTTTATCTTGTTCTCTCATTTTATGTGAAAATAAAGGGTTAAATTTAAGTCTTTTTAAACTAATTGCTATCATCTCCCTTTTTTCTGTTAGTCGCTACATAACAATTGCTATTGTTTTTTCAACTAATTTGAAATAACTTGGAAGATTAAAAGAATTATGTACCTTTTTGAAAGTTTGCAAATTGCCGATGGACAAATGTGTGATATCCCCGCCGAAATTATATGTTTTTTTTACAGATTTTTATGTGTAGCGTGTATAGGTAAAGAATAATTTGTAAGTGAATTTTGTGAATGTTTTTTTTATGTATTTACGCCTTACTATATTAGTTTTGGTTTGTAAGTTAATTTTTAGTTTTTTGTAAAGTTTAGTGATTTGCGGGATTTCTTGAACGTGATTTAGAAAGGGATTTGTAAAGTTTCCTAACATAAGTGATTTGAGAATGATGTTGACATTTAATTTCCGGTAGCTTTGTTTGAATCCCCATTTTGGTATTGATATTATTTTTGTAATTTAGTAAGGGAAAGGGGAGCAAAATAGTCAGTTCAAAAGAGGACACCATAGGTCCCCCTTCCCTTATGTAATAGAGATTTAAAAAGATATCGGGTTAAGGAAAGAATCATTTACTTCCAAAACAAAATCCATAATTTAAGCACATACAATAGGAAGATCGGACATCTTAATTAAATTGCAATATTCAAAGATAATATCAATAGTTATTGTTAGTCTTGGACGAACACTTAAGCAACTACAAGAGGGGGGTGAATTGTAGTTGGAGAGATTTTCAAACTTTTTTCGGAAATAGAAGAATGAATAAGTAAGAAAGATAATTGCATGAACTTAGAAAGAACTAGGAATACGAGATTTTTACAAGGAAAACTTCCTAGGCCCAATAGGAAGAAAAACCTTGACCACGAGGGATTTTGACTCGATTCTCTTTAATAACTTTTAGGCCAAAAGACTCTCTTTTGTACAACCTAAACTCGGACCAACTCTGTTCCTCTAGGAACTGGTTCCCTGTCAGCCTGTTCCCCTTGAACAGTTGACTTCTCCCTTGACTTCACTCAAAGCCTTTTCTCTTTCTCTCTTCTCTTTCTCTTTTTCTCTCAAATTGATTATAGACTTAGATTCACTCAACCCAATCTATAATACATCAATTTCGAAGAAGAAGAAAACCGAATGTACTTTCTCTAAGAATATTACATAAAATTCTGAAAGTATTACTAAAAGATCCGTTACAAATGCCTATTTATAGAGACCTAATTTCTCAAGCACTTCTCCACGATTTTCTTCAAAAACTTCTCCATGATCACACGTAGCTTCAGCTACTTCTCCATGATCTTTCCGTTGCAGTTTTACCGTTGATAGTTTTTTCAGTTTTGGCTTCCACGATCTCAACCACGATCTCAGCCACTTCTCCATGTTCACACGCCTCACAAATAGCTAGGTTGTTGCGGTTCCTAAATTATAGGAACTACCTCAACGTTCACTTTGTAAGCGCCTCCTTAGGTTAGTGTTTTGCGGCTCCTAGATTTTAGGTAACCATAGATGCTGCACAAGCACTTAACTAAAAACAATATTATGGAATCTTAATAATTTTCATTTGTTACATCCATAATATTAATCGGATAACAAAATAAATTATAAATAACTTTAAACTTGATTAAACACCTAATCAAATCTTCATAAAGTATTTATCATTTTATTTGTGAAACCTAAAGATAATTACACTAATTAAAACTAGAAAGATAAAATAAACGTAACAAAATAAACTGGTGAAATAGATCTAAGACATAAACAAATTACTTCTAACAAGAAAACTAAAAACCGAATTAATAAACTAAAAATATGTAAACTTTAATTATATGTCATTATCAAAATAGTGAAATAACAATATTCCCCCTTTTTTATTATGACAATTAATTAAATTTTCTTTTAAGGTTTTTGATTTTTTTTTTATTTAAAAAACTCTGAACTACAAAAAAAAAAAAAAAAAAACAACTACACAAACTATCCACAATCTAACCTAGTTTAAACAACTCTACTGAGACTGGGAAGAAGATCAGACATGTTTAGGATCAGACATGTTTAGGAACAGAGATGAGCAGAATATACAAGGAACTATGATAAAAATTTTGTTTGTGTACACACACTATCTCTTCCCCCTTTGTCATTATCAAAACCAAATGTTGTACCTGCAGCACTAGAGAGTCAACAGTCTAGGCAACAAGCAAGTTGCTCAAACAGATATCTCATAATATTAGTCATCCAAACACACAAACATAATATGCAGGCAGAGAGTAATAATAGGGACAGCAAGAATAAGTCAATATGCAGAGTAATGAAAAATAAAATGAAGAAAGCAAAGAAATATTAAAGGTACTTCATATGTCTCAGAAGACATAAGAAGAGGAATCCAAAAGATTGTTTAATAATTACAGCCCCAACAAAATTATTCAAAATATCCAAAGGTAAGAGAAGTTAGGATTTGGTTCGTTTGAAGAGAGAGGAGACCACATAATCTATCCTGGAAAGCACACCATCCACCTTGTTCCTGATCCCAGTATCAGCATTCTTGATTGCAAGCATTTGATCCTGCTGCTGAGAATGCAGAACATGGACAGTAGCTTCAATGGCATTGATCTTGGTGTGCAGGAGGGTCAATGAATCCTGAATTTCCCGGAGCAACTTCTTAAGCCCAGTTGTAGAAAGTAAGGGAAAATCCACTGCAGTAGAAGGGACAGGATCAGAATCTAGGTGAATAAAGACTGTGTCACCTTGATCCTGCTCCTTCTGGAACTTGGACCCAGCCAACCTTGGCTTTTTCTGACAGACCCACTGGCAACCCCTTCTTCATCTAACTTTCTCTTACTCCCTACTACAACCTTAACCGAAGTTTCTTCTCCGTCAAAATCTATCTTGCCATTCACCAACCTCAAACTCAGCCTAGTTAAAGTTTCTTTTGTAAGATAGTTTTCCGCTCAAGGAAAAGGAGGGACTAGAAGGTAGTTTAACCTTGCATTGTTTGAAGACAAGGACAGAAGATTACCATAACCCACTTTGGTGTTATGGGTAATGCAGTGAGAGAGATGGAAATTATCAGAGAGGGAGGTTATTTTTTATGTTTTCAGCAAGGCAATACATAATGGAAAGATCCATTAGGCTTGCCTGGGTTCTTTTGGAGGAGCGAGGTAAATAAAACGCCAAACAACTGAAACAGAGCTTATGAAAGGAGACAATTCTTTTGATCTAAAGATAAAGCATTAGAATTGCCGTTAAAGTAGGCAAGAATTTTAGCATTGGTGACTCCATTTATGTTCAACTTAGCCCTACCCTTAATGTAGTCCTTGTAACCCTCATTCGGAACATCAAACCATTCCCCCAGTTTCTTCTCAGTAATGGTAACTACTGACCCATTAACAATCGACACGCACACACCCTCTGTTATTGTAAACCCAGAACAAAAAGCTTTCATCTCTTCTCAAAAAGACCCTCATCTATGCTAACATTTTTAACCATTTCTGAAATTTTAAAATTTTCAACAACTCATTCCATTTAGACTTTTTGCACCATGCAATGTCTACACAAAAACCCACAAGAAATTGTGAAGATTTTGTTTTCTTACCTCGTTTAGTAGGTACACGATTTCTTGTTCTTGATCGCTGTCAATCTCATGATCACCGTCTTCCTTTTTCGGAGGAGAGAGAAACTGGTGAGAGGATGCCATTTTGACCCAGAGAATCTGCTCATTCTTGGATGATTCTTGAGCACTTAATTCCTCAGGAGTGGTGTTTTCTTTTCGGTAAATTTGCATGAGCATCAAGGTTTGAGTTTTGGAAGACATGTTGACAGATTTTGGTGAGGTTGAAGATGAGAATAGGAGAGAGAGAGAGAGAGACTTGTGAGATTGATGTGTGAGAAATATGAGGGTCAGTGATTTGATGTGTTAGGTTTATAAAGTAATCATGAATCCGTGTGAAAAGAAGTGGAAGATAGGTTTAATGAAGCGGTTTATGGGTTTTCGGAAGGAATTAATGAAGTACTTCTTAACTTTAGATTAATTGAACGCTTAATTTTGGGCATAATTCAGATTAATGTGGTTATTTTTGGACGGAAAGGTGTGAAAAGAAAAAGAAACAAGGAAATTTTGAGGAAAATTAGAAAAAATATTTACTCTTGCATATGATAAAAATGTGTCCATAATATACAAACTATATGCATACCAAATATGTGCAAGGACACTAAGGGTAATATTCAAGACATTGTGAGTCCTTATACTTGACCCTAGTGTATGAAAATTAATTCATGAAGATTGCATACATACTTAGTAAGAAACAATTTGGGGGGAAACAATATTTGTGTACATTTAAACAATCTTATCATTCCTAGTTCCAAGCGTATTTTTTCAAACCTGTCCCTAGATAGAGGTTTAGTCAATATGTCAGCTATTTGATTTTCAGTAGGACAAAAATCAACTTTGACTAATCCCTTCTCTACATTGTCTTTTAGGAAATGATGTCTATATGTGAATATGCTTGACTCTAGAGTGATGAACTGGATCCTTGAGAAACAAATAGCACTAGTGTTATCACAAAATATAGGAACACACTTGAATTTTATGCCAAAGTCACGTACCTGTTGCTTGATCCACAATACCTGAGAACAACATGCAGCAGCTGCCACGTATTCAGCTTCTGCTGTGGAAAGAGCAAGTATTTTGTTTCTTTGAGCTCCAAGAAACCAAGCTTGATCCTAGGAACTGGATAATCCGATGTACTTTTGCGATTCACCAAGTCTCCAGCATAGTCAGCATCGGAATAGCTTACTAGATCAAAGATGTCACTTCGAGGATAGAACAACAAAGTCATCACTTCCTTTCAAATATCTAAGAATCCTTTTAACAGCTGTCAAATGGGATTCCTTAGGATTTGATTGGAATCTTGCACATAAACCAACACTAAAGGATATATCAGGCCTACTGCAGTTAGATAGAGTAAGGAGCCAATCATACCTCTATAGAGTTTCTGATCTACGGACTTACCACTTTGATCCTCATCTAACCTTGTACCTGTTCCTATAGGAGTATGGTTTGTTTTTGCTTGATCCATTCCATATTTTTTCAATAACTCTTTTACGTATTTTTGTTGATGGATCATTGTTCCTCTTTCAGTTTGCTTGATTTGCAAACCAAGAAAGAAGTTTAATTCTCCCATCATACTCATTTCAAATTCACTACGCATTAACTCAGCAAATTCTTTACAAAGAGATTCGTTAGTTGCACCAAAAATTATATCATCCACATAAATCTGAACCACTAGGATGTCTGTTCCTTTGGATCGAAGGAACAGGGTCCTATCAACTTTGCCTCGTATAAAATCATTAGAAAGTAAGAATTTTGAAAGTCTTTCATACCATGATCTAGGAGCTTGCTTAAGCCCATAAAGAGCTTTATCTAGCTTATAGACATGATTGGAAGATCCGGGTTTTCAAAACCAGGAGGTTGTTCCACATAGACGTCTTCAATCAAATATCCATTTAAAAAGGCACATTTGACGTCCACTGGTACAACCTAAAACCCATGAATGATGCAAAGGCAATCAAAATTCTTATTGCTTCTATTCTAGCTAGGAGCAAAGGTTTCATCAAAGTCAATACCTTCTTGTTGATTGTACCCTTTGGCTACGAGTCTGGCTTTTTTCTTATGACTGTTCCATGCTCTCTAGCTTGTTCCTGAAGACCCATTTTAGTCCAATTACCTTTTGGTTTTTAGGCTTGGTCTCTAGATGCCAAACCTTGTTCCCTTGGAACTCATTCAGTTCCTCTTGCATGGCGTTTATCCAGTCAGACTCCAGTAGGGCATCATTGTGATCTCGTGGTTCTGTCATAGACAAAAAGGCATGGAAAGCACAAAATTTTTTCAGTTGGGATCTCGTTTGAGTTCCCTTTTCAATATCACTTACTATTAAATCCAATGGATGGGATTTTAAGTGTTTCCAAGGTCTTGGTTCAAATCTTCTTGTCTCTGCTCCTCCAGATTGAGGAGCTTCATTGTCTCGTCTACTGGATGAATTTCTGGTGCCTGTTCCTCCTGTATAACAGGATCAGGAAACATCTATCTTCTTCAGAAATATGCTTTTTGTCGGTTCCTGCAGGTGTTAGTTCCTCATCAATGTTTACTGACTCCTCAATACGAGTCAGTCCTATTTCAAAGTCATTTTCATGACTTGGTTCCTGCAGAGAGTTAGTTTCATCGAAAATAACATGGATACTTTCCTCAACACACATTGTTCGTTTGTTGTAAACTCTATATGCCTTACTACTTAAAGCATATCCAATAAAAACAGCCTCATCGCTTCTAGCATCAAACTTTCCTAAATTGTCTTTACCATTGTTATGTACAAAGCATTTACAGCCAAAGATTCTAAAGTATGAGATATTGGGTTTTCTTCCTTTAGTAGCTCATAAGGGGTCTTCAGAAAATAGGTCTTAGCATGACTCTATTGATTATGTAGCATGCCGTATTCACAGCTTCAGCCC
Source organism: Beta vulgaris subsp. vulgaris (assembly GCF_026745355.1). Lineage (NCBI taxonomy): Eukaryota > Viridiplantae > Streptophyta > Magnoliopsida > Caryophyllales > Amaranthaceae > Beta > Beta vulgaris. The sequence continues at coordinate 13,946,056 of NC_079203.1, forward strand.
AGAAATTTTCGGAAGTTGCTTGCATTATCATTGTTCTTGCCATGTCCTCCAAAGTGCGATTCTTCCGTTCTACCACGCCATTTTGTTGTGGGTTCTAGGAGCTGAGAAGTTGTGATCAAGACCTTCATGCCTGCAAAACTCATCAAATTTGAGTTTTCAAACTCCTTACCATGATCAGAACGCAAGTGCTTAATTTTAAAACCACTTATTCTTTGAGTTCTTTTAGCAAAGTTAACAAATTCATCAAATGTTCATCTTTGCTATGAAGAAAAATAACCCAAGTGTATCTTGAAAAATCATCAACTATTGCAAGCACATATCTTTTACCAGATCGAATTTGGATTCGAACAGGGCCACACAAGTCCATATGAATTAGTTCTTACCGTTTTCTTAGATTTGAACGAGGATCTAACTTGTTTACCTTTTGCACAGGGTCCACAAACTTCATGGTTTGAGACTTTGATAGTTGGTAATCCAACTACCAAGTCCTTACCACTTAGCTTCTGGAGTAATGTCATACTTGCGTGACCACATCTTTATGCCAAAGAAGTGGTTCATTATCGACGGCACTTAAACACGTTAGATTGTTCCTAGGAACAAGGTTGAGATCAACAACATAGGTTTCCCTTTCCTTGTTCCTTCTAGAATTTTGGTACCTGTTCCTGCATTACTTACTATACAATGTTCATCAGTAAAATTTACACTGTTCCCTTTGTCGCAAAATTGAGAAATACTAAGCAGATTATGTTTTAAACCCTCGACCAAAAATACATTGTCTATGGAATGTGACTTAGATTTCCTACCTTCCCAATTGCAACTATGTTACCGATAAGATTGTCTCCGAAGGTCACAGTTCCTCCATCATAGGCTGAAAGCGAGAAAATTTTTTCTTTATCTCCTGTCATGTGTTTAGAACAACCGCTATCGAGGTACCACAGGTTGTTCCCCCTCACTTTAGCCTGCATCAAAGCAATCAGTCAGTGGTAGGAACCCATTTGACTTGGGTTCCTCTGTCGGGCTGTATTTCTCTTACTTTCCAAACTTGTTTAACTAAGTGGGTGTTCATTTCAATATGTTCTTCTCTGGAGGAACAGTCAGACACTAAGTGTCCACTGTTCCCACAGTAAGAGCATATTCGGCTGCTTGGAAGATCAACATATTTTTTCATTTTGTTTTTCTTCTTGTGATTGAAACCTAGCCCACTTCTTCCTTCATTTTTATATTTTTGTATCCAGCTTACTGGATCAGGAAGAGTCGTTCTTGAAGATTCCATTTTCTCTTTAAGTACCAGATATTTACTCAAAACTTTTTCATGTTCGAATTTTAACTTTTCGAACTCGGATCTGGTATTTATAGAGGAACTGGTTCCTTCAGGAACGAATAGTTTCAATTCAGCCATTTCCATATTCAAGAAGTAATTTTCATTTTTAGCATTTTCAAAAGCTTCTCGAATACGTCGGTTTTCATCAAAGACTTCAAAGAATCTTTCCTCAATGTTTGCATTCACTGTTTAAACCAATTTGAATGACCTTTGGTGACTTCTAAGGCTTTTTCTAAATTTTCTTCTCTAACCAAATGCCTTGTAGTCATCTAAGGTTTCCAAAAGTAGTTTTATTAATTGATTCTTTGAAAGTTCTTTTAACTCTTCTTCAATAACATTTATGCGTACCTTGTTGTTTGGCAAGTCTTTCTTCTTGCTGTTTTTGCCATGAGACATAATGAGCTGTCTCCTCTTCTGGTTGTTCCTGCTCCTCGTCTGAATCGATTCTCCCCAGCAGCTACCATGGCCCTTCTCATATCAACTTTTGAGAAAGGTTTTTGTTGTTCCTTTCCCTTCTCCTTGTACTTTCCTTTGCTCTTTTCATTTTCCCAGAGAGGGCATTCCTTTATGAAGTGATCCGGACTTCCACACTTGTGAAGCTTAGCTTTCCTGACTTTTTCATATTCTTCCCTTTGTAGTTCTTGTTAAAGAATTTTTGAATCTTTTCACGATCAGTGCTGCCTCTTCATCATCAGTTCTGAATCCTCCAGATCATCGGACTTGAGAGCCAAGGCCTTAGGTCTACTAGAGTCAACTTCATGAGTTCCTAGATGGATTTCATGAGTTAACAAGGAACCGGAAAGTTGCTCGATATTGAATGTGGTGAAATCTTTAGTTTCGAGCAAGGCAGTGACCTTTGCCATCCATTTTTCATCTTGAGGAAGACTTCGTAGAACTTTACGTACTTGTTCCTCAGGAGTGATGATCTTTCCTAGAGATTCAAGCTCATTTATGATGTTGGAGAATCTTGTGAGCATCTCTTGAACAGACTCCTTAGGCATCATTTGAAATAGCTCATATTTGTGCATGAGCATGTCAATCTTTGATCTCTTGACTTCATTTGTTCCTTCGTGAGTAACTTGAAGAAGTTCCCACATTTGCTTGGCTGACTTGCATCCCATGACTCGATTGTGTCCATGGGGACCAAGACCGCAGTGAAGAATTTTCTTTGCCAAGTTGTTCATCTCCATCTTGTCGAAGTATTACTAAAATTCTGAAAGTATTACTAAAATTCTCTTTTTCTCTCAAATTGATTACAGACTTAGTTTCACTCAACCCAATCTATAATACATCAATTTCTAAGAAGATGAAAACCGAATGTACTTTCTCTAAGAATATTACATAAAATTCTGAAAGTATTACTAAAAGATCCGTTACAAATGCCTATTTGTAGAGACCTAATTTCTGAAGCACTTCTCCACGATTTTCTTCAAAAAACTTCTCCATGATCACACGTAGCTTCAGCTACTTCTCCATGATCTTTCCGTTGCAGTTTTACCATTGATAGTTTGTTCAGTTTTGGCTTCCATGATCTCAGTCACTTCTACATGTTCACACGCCTCACAAATAGCTAGGTTGTTGCTGTTCCTAAATTATAGGAACTACCTCAACGTTCACACTTTGTAAGTGCCTCCTTAGGTTAGTGTTTTGCGACTCCTAGATTTTAGGTAACCATAGATGCTGCACAAGCACTTAACTAAAAATAATATTATGGAATCTTAATACTTTTCATTTGTTACATCCATAATATTAATCGGATGATACAAGTAAATTATAAATAACTTTAAACTTGATTAAACACCTAATCAAATCTTCATAAAGTATTTATCATTTTATTTGTGAAACCTAAAGATAATTACACTAATTAAAACTAGAAAGATAAAATAAACGTAACAAAATAAACTGGTGAAATAGATCTAAGACATAAACAAATTACTTCTAACAAGAAAACTAAAAACCGAATCAATAAACTAAAAATATGTAAACTTTAATTATATGTCATTATCAAAATAGTGAAATGACAGTTACCAAACTCATCTCCTCCATTTTCAAATCATAAATAATCTCAACCAATAATTTCTGAGCGGTGATAAATTTAACCAAGCTGATCCATGGACCATGGTTTGATGCGGTTGCCATTTAACTGAGATTTAAGGAAATACAACAATATACTTAAAGAAATTATTTTTTGATTGACATTCACATCCTTAAATCAATATCAAAAGTTGCCAAACTGGAGGCTCTAATTTTCCGGCCATAACTAGAAGATTTATGGTGTAACTTTTGGCTGTCAAAGATTTGATTGTCACTATATAACAAACATAGTTTTTTTTAATCCATATGAGCCACGAAGGCGATACAAAGTATAAAGAAGGGGAGAGGGGATTCGAACATGTGGCCTATCGTAGTAGCATTTAAACACAATTTATTTTGCTATTACGGTGGCGCAACACCTGTGGTACCAACAACTAGCAGAAAAGAAGAGAAGCATTGCAATTGGATGTCGGCAATGGCGGCATCACATGCTACTACTGTTTCCCCTCACTTTTTGAAAATAAATTGAGTTTCTTCTAAAAAACAGAGGAAGAGAAGAAAAAAAAATTCAAATTTGAAGAAATGGACTCAAACAAATGAAGCTAACTACTGATGAATTGGTAGAGATGAAAGAAAGAGAGGGAGGATGAAAGACATTAGAATCTCCTAGAAGTGAGCTACAACTAACTATTTTAAAAAATGAGTTTGTTGTTTCACATTTTTTAATCTTTTTTATGAATGTTTCTCATATAATACTCCTACTTAATTAATTAATTATAATATAACTAATTAATAAATTGAATATTGAACATTTTCTGTCACTTTTAGTTAATTTCATTATAGTCTGCATATTTAATTGGTATATAGTTATAGTATTACCGTGATTAGTAGTCTATAGCTTAGCTAATCGATAATAGCTTAGTTTGTATATATAGTTGTTTGATAGGAGTAATATTCTTCACGAAATTATACTCTTTCACTACCTTTTCAAAAGAAAAATTATAATACTAGCCTAGAGCAACTCAAAAAATATCTTAAACTCAGATTGGTTAACAACCACTGATAATAAACAATGTTAACAAAAAAAATTACAGCTTTTAATACAAGCTAAGAAGGAAGGCAAAGTCAACAACTATTTAAAAAACTTTTTTTTCTAATAATGTAGCTCTATCTGAACTTAAAACTAGATAGGCGATCAAGAAAATTATGAAATCTCAATGGATCACGAGAATACAAACTAAGAAGGATAGGCCATCATTTGTGGATGTCTATTAATAATTACCTTTGAAAATCTTGAATTAGTACAGATTGGAAGAGGCAAATAAGAATTAATTGCATTGGAAGAAGCACGAGAAAAATCAAAGTAACAATATAGTACAGATTGTTGCTTCATATTCGCCGGAAAGTTGAGTTGGCAATTTGACAAGAACAACAAATATAGGAACAAAACGATTTTGTTTGGGGGTTTATTTGGCAAAGTAATTTTTGATTTTCACAATATATAATTTGGATCTTTTGAAAATGAATCCCAATATCGATTTTAAAAATTCAATTTGATGGCATGATTTGTTGAAGCATTTAGGTAGGAGCAATTGTGGGTGGTTTGTTGTGGAAGCTAAATTGTAGATAATGTAGTGTGACAGGTGAGGAAGTAGTATATCGTGAGAGGAGGAAAGATGATGGTGTGTGTTGGAAGAGAAAATAGAATGGGTAATAGTTTTTTTTTGAAAGGAACGAATGGGTAATAGTTAAAACAATCTAAAATTGATTTTAGAAACTTACATAAAAGGACAACCATAATAGTACCATTGAAAGATAACATTGAAATGCGGATCATATGGAGATCCTATAAAACATACATACATTATATTTACTATACAACATTATCTTTTTCTAACACTAGTATAAAAAAACGCAAGGGTTGCGCTGCAAGGGCTGCGTTTTTCACGAAGGGCTGCGAAAAACCGCAACCCTTTTAGTGAAGGGTTGCGGTTTTTCAAAAACCGAAGCCCTATAAGTAATAAAGGGTTGCGTTTTTTGAAAAACCACAGCCATATAAGTAATAAAGGGGTGCGTTTTTTAAAAAATGCAGCCCTTTATTACTTATAAGGCTGCGGTTTTTAAAAAAAATTTGAAATGAATTCGCGGACTTCAAATATTAAGCGGGCATCAAATATTCTCCCTCATTCTCTCTCCTCTCTCACGTCCCTTCTCCACTCCCTGATTCTCTCTTCTCTCTCACGTCCCTTCTCCTCCCTTCTCTCTCACCCTCCTCCCTTCTCCTCCTTCTCTCTCACCCTCCTCCCTTTTCCTCCTCAAGCTCTTAAACGCTCTCTTTCTCTCTCCTCTCCTTCACTAACCAACCAAACCTACGCTCATTTCTTCAAATCCGGCCATGTCCTCGACACCTACCTCGCCACCTCTCTCATCACCCATTTCTCCAAATCTGGCGACTTTTCTCTCTCGTTCCGCTTCCTCCTCGATGCCCGCAACGTCGACATTATCGCCTTCAACAACACGACAACCCTTTATAATCTTCGTTCGTCTTCCTCGTTCGTCCTCCTCAGTCTCCGTCCGTCTTCCTCGTTCACCCTCCTGCTTGTTCGCGCCGCACTGTTCTTCCTCGTCGTCGAACGCCGCTTAAGCAACGACGGCAACAAACAAGTGATAATTTTTCGTTTTTCAGATCTATAATTTCTTGATTTTTGTTTTGATTAATGTTCATGTATTTCAGATCTATAATTTTTTCTCTTTTGTATTTTCGTTTTTGTTCCTTTTTTTCATTTTCGTTCTTTTTTTCATTTTCGTTCCGTTTTTTTTTTCTTTTTTTTCATTTTTGTTCAATTTTTTCATTTCGTTCCTTTTTTTTTCATTGTTGTTATTTTTTTCAGATCTATAATTTTTTCTCCTCTCTAGCTGATTTTCTTGTCTAACCCTCGGTCTTCTTTTGATCTGTGCAGCTTCAATCTATAGTCTAAATAAAAGTTAGAAACCTAAGCTCTTCTTTTATCCTCTTTATTTTCGCAAACGAAAATCATCATGTGTTCAAAATTTTAGTGATTAATTTAATAATTCATCACCCATGAGCAACCAAACATTCTCAGTATTGTAACTAATTTAAAACCCTTGAGCAAACAAAAATTCTCATTATTGTTCAGTTGCAACATTTTTTGATTTCCTGTTTTGAATGTTTTAGTTTTCTTGTAGCATAATATATTTTGTATATGAGTTGTGTAATTTCTTGCTATCTTCTCATCACATATACTGAAGTGGAGAATTATGGTTTTAATAATAAGATACTACAAGTTTCTATCTGTTTTCCAGCTTATATGTAATCTATCTGGGTCAATAGCTGAATAAGCTTTACAGTTCTACTTAGTAACACGAACCACCGACCATTTTTTTTCAATCAGTGCCTTAAATCCAGAAAATGTGAGACTAAATGCTGGATTAATATATTAAAATGTATTCTTAAGAATGTCTAAATGCTATGTGGCACTGATCTCCTCTAAGGCTCTAATGCAAACGTTATTTCTTGATATATTTAATAGTAAAAAATGTCAAAAAAAAAATTATTTTTTTATGGGTCGAAAGGGCTGCAGTTTTGTGCCAAAACCGCAGCCCTTTGTACAAAGAAGGGTTGCGTTTTAGGCCCAAAAATGCAGCCCTTCCAATGTGTTTTTAGGCCTCAAACGCAGCCCTTCATTGTGAAGGGCTGCAGTTTAAAAACGCAGCCCTTCACTTTTAGTGAAGGGCTGCTATAGAAAGGGTTGCTGGTCAAAAACGCGACCCTTAGGCTGTTTTGACCGCAGCCCTTCCGTTTTTTTCACTAGTGTAAATTAGTCTTAATGAATATTAAAAAATTTGTTGGATCCATTTTAATGTTCTGCGAGTCAGATTAATGGATCGTCCGGTTGCAAATGATAACAAAATGCATAGGTTACTAGAAGAGGCTCTAAAATAGACATACATATACAATAACCTTATTTCCTCTATGTGAATATAAATATTCTAAAATTGTTTGTAGGAAGAAATTAATGAATAAGGGTTAATGGTAGGCCATTAGAGTCACTTGGGGTAGTCCTTGGAAGGCGAAAAGTAAAGTGGGAACCCTATATAATACTCATTATGTCAGATGGAAGGAGAATAAGGTAATATACAATATATCATCGAAAGTGTGGTCATTCAGGTAGCAACGAGCAATAAGGTATTTAGGCGAAAAGTAAAGTGGAAATGAGTGACATATTTATCTTATAATTTTCTATTAAATTAATTTTACAATTTGTAAACCATCATACATCGTATGGATACTAAACTCGAAATAGAGATATCTAATGAGCATCGCAACACTAATTGAGAAAGGTGAATCAACAAAATGAATTAATTGTCAAGCTTATATGTCAAAAGAGAGATTTATAAGTATTCAATTTTAGTCGGTTTATAAGAGAGTGAAACTGTTGTGAAAAGATCAGATAAAGTTATTGAAATGGCTAAATAAAATTGGTCATTACTGAGAACTGGTATCGGGAAAATCGTAGCCATTTATCAGTCTCTAGAATTTTGTTGAATTTTTTTAATGGATGAGGAAATCCATCGGAATAGAGGATGGGTGTGAGCCGTAAACATAGTGTTTAAAGAGAGTTGGGTAAATCTTACCTATTTTTGTGTTTGGATAGGGTATGATTTAGGAAATACATATGGGACCAGTTTGATGGGAAAATACATCTAGCAGCAAATTGACAAATCTTCTATAAAAAAAAACCTAATCGATCTAAATTTTTTTAAAAAAATTATCAAATGTATTTTCTAAGTTAACAGCACCATAAAGATTCAAATTATTGATGAATATATCATTCATTACAAAATAAATGAAACATAAGGGGGACGGAGATTAAGGAGAGAGTAGAGATAGAGAGAAATAAAAAGAGGGACTCATATGATAAAGATAAAGTTAAAGATAGAGAGAAGTGCACCCTTCGATTTTTATTAGTTTACCTACTTCTTTCGACACAAAGCTTTAACAAAAATAGATATGTGGGTCATAGTGGGGAGGATAAAATATTATTTATTGGCATATCGTTATATTGTGGACCAAGAAAAGTTGAGTCAGAAAGTAAAGATAATAATAAACAAGTGGTGGGACCATTCCAAAACAGATTAAAGAATTGTGTAAAGTAATAAGGGACAGCGCACAACGAAAAGTGAGCAAACTAATAAAAGTTAAAGAGAGTAATTTTCAATTATAATAACCTGTCATTTAATTCTGAACATCCTAAAACAGTAAGTGTTTCGTATATTTTAGAATTGGTAAAATATATTATTTATTAATTGAATTACTATTGAAGTTCTTACAAATTTCTAATATATAATTAATAAAATATTTTTTATCCTCAAATAGGCTTCATGGGAGTGTAAAAATTTGGTATTCGTGCACATAGTTGAGCTAACATTCTCAAGGAGTAATTTGTTACAAACTTTATTTAGATGGGTAACACTTTTAAATCATTTACCCAGTGGAATGATCTTATTTAGATAACATCTTTATATAGTTAATTGTTTAGTTTACAATTAAATTTGTTTACTATTTTATTAATTATTTATGAATTTGTACATCATATTAATTTATCATATTTGAATGCAACCACTTTTAGAAAATATGCAATCATTACCATATAAATATAAGTATATTTATTGAATAAAAAACTTCTCGTGCATTTTGCACGGTCCAAAAACTAGTATATACTATTAAAACAAGAAAAATTTAGCCTACTTGGCAGCCCCATAGAAATTCTGCTCTCATAATGCACGCCAGTTTCATTAAGCAACGAAATCAAAGCCATGTGTCAATCCTATTAAAATGATTTAATTTTGTTTGATTATGATATTATTAGTTTCCAAAAATTTTAAAATCAGTCATTGAATGCTTAGAAAACCTCCAATTCCCTTAAGTTGGAGATATATCCGTGATTTTGGGCTGTAAAAGAAAGATTCTTCACTGGAAGGAAATCTCTAGCATTTTTTTTTCTTTGGGATACATGCTTGTGCTGAAGGATATTCAGCAATTTTTCTAGATCATTTTATGAGAAGTTTTTTTTTTATCCAATAGTTACCGGTTTTATATCCACTAATTAGGAAATTGATTGTTTTATAATTGCTATAATTTAGGCTAAGAAAGGACTAATACCAACTCTATAACTATAAGTATTCACAAACAGTATGTTAAACCCATTAAATATTACATACCCACAATTTCAAAACATCTCACCAAATCGAGAATCCTCAAATAGAGAAGATTATGATAAAAAAAGGTGAATATATAATCAAAGGTCAGAGAAAAATCGAACCAAAAGCAAAATAAATGAGTCGGCCATGGACATGAGCATTCAGTAAGTTGAGAGCGAGTGAGTCAGCTCATTTTTGCTGTAATTCATCCAAAAATGAGTATCGATTCGATCAATTGAATTAAGAAAAAAATGAGAGAGAGAAAAACTCCTACAAAACAACAATTCGTACAACCTACACAATAAAACGGTAGTAGCAACTGGGAACCAACCAACAGAGAGGAGAGAGAAAAACTCCAACCCCAAAACCGCCATTAGATGAGAGAGAAACGAAAAACCCTAACAATTAAAATTTCGCCAATGAGAACAATTTGAAGTGACTAACAATTTTCTCACTTCTCTAGAAATGAGATAGAGAGAGGAAGAAGAGATGGAAGTATTCAAGTATTCTCTTTAATGGGGAGATCGAAGGATTTGGAGGAGAGCGAGAGAAAAAAAGAAAAAATAGTTTATGCAGGGGGTTTGAGTTTGAGTGTGGTGTTTTCTTTTTCTTTCTTCATTCCTTCCTCTGTTTACTCTTTTACCTTTTTCGTAGTGTTCATATATGACATAATCATCCTATTATATATCATACTTTATGAAAGAAGTATAAAACAACTTGTGAAGTAGTATATGATATCCTGATAATATGTTAGCCAGCTAATTAATTTTCTTCTTTCTTAATTCACTTTTGGTAATGAATATAATGAGACGCTAGCCCGTTCAGGAGGAAATGCAAATGCAATAATAATAGTCATGCAAATTTATTTTATTACCAAATAAGAAATAAAAAGATGTTTTGTTCAAAAAAAAAATTGTCACACCATGACTATGATCAGAGGTTACATATAACAAAAACAATAAAAACAATAACAACTCAATCATTAGTCCCCAAAGTGGTCTAAGGTGGGCTAATATGAATCATCATAACAAATCATATCCACGACCACTACATACTAATTTTTTTTTTTTTAAAAAATAGATTTAAGGTCTGTTCTCTTTAATTAGCATAAAACAAATGAACGGAATTGAACTGAACTAAATTAAATTATTACTAATAGTAATGATAATAATTTAGGAATTGAACTGAACTGAAAATAAGCTGGGGAGAACAGTCCCTTAAAGTGAGAGAAGTAAGACAAGAGACAATATATGAAACAAGAAATTAAATTAGGTAAAAAAAAGTGAAAACCAACATATAAGGGTCGGTTCACTTCAACTTATTTTGACAAAACTATGACGATATAAGTTCGAAAAAACTTAGATGATTAGGTGATCCAACAAGTTGCCAACCCTCTAATTATTGAAATTTCCTTGGCCAAGGCCCAAGAGTACATTTAGACATTAATTTTATGATTGTTCTCTCTCCAATTTATTTTATATATATTAATATCATTATTTTATTATGTCTAAGAGGGTTGTTAACCTTAGGATCACTCAAAATTTTCCCACGCTCTTACATTCAAATGAAACAAAAAATATAAATACATCCACTTATGAACTTACGCTTGATATTAATATCATTTTTAAACAAAATGTACACTTTGAATTTGGCCCATTCTACACAAAAATTCTAAAATAATGGATTAGCAGAGAGAGTGAAACATGACCCATGTTTCAACAAAATGAGAAGGTGAATCAACAAAATGAGTTAATTATATATCAAGCTTACATATCAAATGAGGGATTTATAATTATTCAAGTTTAGTTGGTCTATAAGAGAGTAAAATTGTTGTTGAAAGATTAGAAGTTAACGAATTAGAAAAGTTGTTAATAATTTGCCTATGCGCTTTGTTTTGACAGCTTCTTTTTTCTTTGATGTAAAAGATAATATTGAAATGTAAATCATATGAAGAACTTATAAAACACACATACATTATACAAGTATTGTGTATTTATATTTGTATACTATACAAAATTATCATTTTCTAAATTATTCTTAATATTAAAATTATGGTGGGTTAATATATTCTAAAAGTGTTTCTAGAAAGAAACTAATGAGTAAGGATTATTTCAAGTAGCAACGGGGAATAAGGTATTTAGGCAAAAAAGTAAAGTGGGAAACCACGTATGATACTCATTACGTCAGATGGAACGGGGAATAAGGTATGATACAATATATCATCGAAATTGTGGTAATTTCAGGTAGCAACGGGGAATAAGGTATTTATACCCCATATGGTACTTATTCCGTCAGTTGGAACAAAATTTCTTATGATGTTTCAAAAAAGACAGTTTTTTCGGCCATGTGTTAAAAGTCAAGGACAATCCCTATCACATGGTAGGCTTGTATCTCCCGAGACCAGTTCTTAGTCATGGCTAATTTTATATAGCCATTTCTCAGTCACGAGTAAAAATTGTCTAATAGTAGTAACTTATGAGAAAGAACATGGAAAGTCTAACAATTTAAGGCCATTTCGAGTAAAAAAATGAAGACTATAATGTGGAGAGGGTTTCTAAGACAATTGACCCCTATGTGGTTACTGGGATAAGACCAAGTTCGTGCAAATTTTCTCCCTATTTGAAACAGTTGAGATCATTAATTATTTACCTTTGTCATCTCAACCCTTAGATGATGGCTTTGTGGGGCTACACCAAAATTGATATATTATATTAAATCATGTCATCACTTTATTAATTTTTCAAAGAATTCCCATACATAAGTTATTAGCGGTTCAATTGTATCGAAAGTGTGGAGAAAATATGGAATTCCAAAGTTCCTCTTAAGGTGTTGTTGGCTTTGCTTATGACTATGTTATACAACCTCCATTCTTTTTCTACTGGAACAATTGACTTTTCACGTTTGCCAATGCACTATTTTAACTATTAATATCTTTAATTATTTTTTAGCAAAATTATACAAAATTGATATTTTGAAAGTATATATCGAGACGAATCTAACAAGACCCTACATGACAATATTTTTCCTTACATAAAAGTCATAATATATAGTGAAAGGTTATGATGGTGAATGGATAGTGTAAAAATCTCATTTTGCAATATTATAGAAATAGAACGGAGGAAGTAACTTCTTAATAAATTTCGTTTTGTACTAAAAAGAAGTCTTCCAAAACATATGAGTATCATGTATATGTTAAACAACTTTATAATTAATATAAAGGTATATATCTCTTAAACACAGTTTTTTATCAAGTTAACATAAGAATCGTTTACCGTTTTCATTGTAGCTGATATATAGACATTTTTATTATACTAAATAGTTCTCGTACATTATGCACAGGCCTAAAACCTAGTGTATGATACTGAAGTTAGGGTCAACAAAATGCATTATAATCTAGAATATATGATATAACTAATATACCCCAAAGCTTAACTAATATACTCCAGCGCTTAACTAATTCATCAATCTAAGGCTAACATAACTAATAGATACAAACGCTTAACTAATTCTACTGCTGGTTTGATGCACGTGCGTGATGTCAGCATAACTCAGCAGTCTCACGTTAACACTAACGTGAGTAGTCTCCCCAAAAATGGACTCCATCAAATAGTTGATTAATAAACATCCAAATGATGAAAAATACATGTAATTTGAAACGGTAAAATAAAGCTACCTGATATATTTAAGGGTCGTTTGGTTGAAATTGGGAAGTATAACTTCCTTGAATTTGCATTGCCCATGAAATTTCATTTCCTAGGGAGTACATTATTTTGTTTGATTGAACATGAGAAATTCTATTTCCCATGCGAATTTCCACTTACCTAAGGGAACCTAGGTAAGTTATTTCCTCCATTTTGTAGGAAATAGAACTTCCTAGGAGGTTCTACTTTCCATGTTTTTGCCAACCAAATAACAACACATATACCTACTTCCTAGGAATTCTAATTTCCCGTGTATTTGAAGGTTAACCAAACAAGCTCTTATATTATTTTCCTTTTGTCCTTGTAAAAATACACAATCTCATTTGCTTTTATCAAGTATCAACTTAAAAAACAAAAAAAAATCCAATTAGAGTACCAAATTGTCAGATGCACGGCTGAATTGATGTTACTTAATAGCAAGTATGCAGAACAGAACAAGGGTAAGGCATACCCCTGCAAGTCTGAAATCAGAGTGTCCACATGCACTTGCAACAGTTTTGCTAAATCATAAATGAACAAGGAATATGCAACAAAAAAGCAAGCACAATGAATTTGTTTTGACATACCACAACGTATATGTGGTTCAAAAGCAAGTTGCCAACTTAAATGCTCCAACTGGGGGAAGTGTTCTGAAAGGGAGCTATAAGCATAGGCCACAACCACTCTGATAATCTCCACTACCAATTGATAACTCAGAAACCAAGGAGGCATCTCTAATATGCAGAGCTATAAGGCACTCATGATAAGTAAATGACACAGTTTCGGGGCAAAAATATCAATGCATGTCATACGAGGACATGATACCTCTAAATGTTTCAACTGTAGAGATGGATGAGAGAGTCTTATCTATGTTAAATACATACATCCGCCAACAATACACAGATTCCCAAGGACATTCCAAGAGAGCAGAATGCACTGAATGTCTTTTGTAGTTACATTAATGTATTTGAGACGCTAAGATCTTACGGAAACCAAAACCACAGAATTACTCGTCCTCCCGACTAGCAAGCCTAGCGAGCTTGTTGGTTATCACAACATCGAGTTGTGTAGCACGCTCAACTATCTCTTTTCGCTTCTTCGTTGAAGTATTGTGCGCAATCTCAGCACAGTATGTCCTAGAAAAGAAATGGAAAGGTCATCAGTCAGGTGATACACAAAAAAGTTGCAACACAGCAGAAGGGAAGACGGCGAGTCGGCGACAGAGGAGTTCAAAGGGAAAAATCTATTACCTGTTGTGCATCATCAGAAGTTCCAGCTCGTTGACATTGTTAACAACAAACTTCTTAAAGCCATTAGGCAGGAAGTGACGAGTTTTCTTGTCTGAGCCATACCCAATGTTGGGCATCAACGTTACCCCCTTAAACTTCCTTCGGACTCGCGAATCTATACCTTTTGGCCTGCGCCAGTTTGTGTGGAGGAGACAATCATTCAGATTAATTATTTGGGTATACCATTCAGAGTCAAAAGATACATAAGAAATAAATTGAACTCTATAAGCTTAAGTGCAACAGAGTATCAAAGGAGACGCAGACCTACACCAGCCAATTGGAATACAATTGGAAAGTATCAGAAAAAGCAACAGTGTCCTGGTTCATCCATCTAAACATAAACTGTAGTTTCCGCAAGACACTGATCATAATTCTCATGATCAAAGACAATATCCATTAATCCTATATGATAAATGACTACAGTTTAGAATTTCATTCTGCAACCATAAGATCAATTATTTGGGTATACCATTCATTTTTCAGAAAATAATGTTACTGTTCAAATCAGAAGTGCACAACTGGACTCAGAATAACAAGGACTTCATAAGCATCCAACCCTCGAGCTAAATAATTGAGAAATAGGCCTTTTCTAGCATCGCACCACTCAATATAATCACTCATAATTTGATACAAGAATCAGATGAGGACTTCAACTTCATTAATTTGGTAAAATCATACATTCCTATATTCCTTCTCACTATAAATATACAAGTATAGCATACACCTTCAAACAAGTAAACATTATTTCATATAAAGATTCCAAATATGCAAGTCAAATTTATAACTAAACTAAATTTCTAATGAGCAAATCTTTGATAAAAACAATAACTACAACTACACCATCACTATATTATATTCATACACACTTATCCGCACTAAAGCGAAAAGTCCAAAAACAACCATGTTCAACACAGTCCTTGATCACTCGAACACGCCAATGAAAATTCAAAATTATCATCATCGATACAAAAATAGTCCCAATGTCTAGCACTCGACTCTGAGCAATAAACACTACAATCCAGTCTCCATCTCCTAGATATTAATCCTCTAGCTCAATCGAGAAACAAATGACTAAAAATCGCAAAAATAATCACAAAAACAAATGACAAATAATTCCTCGAATAAAAGTGTTACTAGTTCAAATTAACATAACCAGATATCCATCACATAATTAGAAACCTCAAAACTCCAATTGCATTCAAAATACTATCTCAAAACTACCAGGATTAAGCACAATATAACATCGCAATCATTTCACCGTTTAATTGAATAAAATTAACAACAAAATATCCGATAAATCCTCCAATTTCTTCCTCATTTCTTTCAAACAAAAACACTAAGCTACTACAAAAACACAAATGAGATAATTAACATTCTAGAATCTATAAAGTATACCTTCACGCAGATTTTGCGGTCATGTTGTGGCCTCTTGAACTTCTTCACTCTCTTCGTCACGATTTTCTTGTCTAATAAAGGTACCGCCATTGCTGCTTTTTTCTACAATGTAAAAGAAGGAAATTTAAAGTTTGATTATAGATAATAGAAGATCATTCCAAAAAATTGATCGAATTAGAGAAACAATGGTGAATGAACATAGTTGGAGAGAAACTTACGGAGGAAAAGAAGAAGATTTGCAGAGAAACCCTAGAAGTCGAATAAAACCCTAGAAGAATGATATTACTTAATACTTATTAGTCTATAAGGTGATATGGTTGGGGCTTTTCGAACTCGGTATATTATAATTGGGCTGCAAAAGCCCACATACAATTTAACTTGGAAGTTTACAACTCCATAGTCCCTACCCTCTTGGCTATTGCTTGGAATTGACATCTCGCTCCGACCCTAAACTAATAGTATGACTATATCGGTATATCATCAAAAAGTATACTTCCTCCGTTTCATGATAAGTGAGACACTTCTCTCTTTTATGTGAGAGTTTTTCCAGAGAAGTGTTATACTTATTATGAAACGGAGGAAGTACTAGTTTATTTATCATACATGGGTACATTATCTACATTATATATTTAAGATTAATTTTTGCTCATTGAGAACTTTCATTTTTTTTTTTTGGCAAGTTTTCTCATTTAAATTGGTTCAAATAAATAATGAGAAAAAAAAAACCTTAAGGGCCTGTTCTCTTTGGCATAAAACAGCTCAACTGAACTGAATAGTGATATGTGAGAGTAAAAGTATTGCCAGAGCCGAACTGAACTGAACCGAACTGAATTAAACTGAACTGAATTAAACTGAACTGAAAATAAGTTAGGGAGAACATGTCCTAAATGTGTCATGCTCACTATACATCCGGGTACTCTCAAATTAAATTCTCAATTTTTCCACCTAGCCAGTACCACTTTAATGAAATAAATAAAAGAAGATGAAAATGTGAATAGGAGTATACAACTCTATATACTCCAAATAGTACCTTACAATTTGCACCAAATCACAAAAAGCTTATTGATAACTTGATTTACTTCTCTATCTACATGAGTAAAAGAGATTCGGTTGAAGGTCATAGAAGACTAAAGAATACCACCATATACAATATTTTGGATGTGCCATGAGCATTGAAATCAACGTCGAATAATATTGATATTACAAAATTATCACTTTTATTATGTATTTATTTATACAAAGAAAAATTAGCAAATCATTATGTCGAGGTAATTTCTTTAGCTGTTTGGATAAAGTAAATGATGCGGATCCATATTGATGTAGACATCTGCCAATATATAGGATAAACGATAACTTATTTGATGATCTGTGACTGATCTAATGACTTATAATCTCCAAAATTTGACTAAGCATCTGAATATCCTTGTCGAGGGTCACAATGGTCCAAGGGCATTTATATTTGTGTTGCGAATCTTAATCTACCCTCAATTGACACTTTCAGAAATGAGTTTGGTTGTGAAAAGTTAATATGTCCATAGATGTCATTTTATACAAACAAAGAATAATTAGCTTCTAGCAATTAGCCAAGTCTTACCAAATACATTTATATAATAAGTTAGTCAAATATGCTAAACAAAAAGGTAAAACTCTAAACTCTAACAACTAAACTCCAAACTCTATTTATTAGGATAATTGTAGATGAGAGAGAAAGTTAGAGAGAGAGGCTCTAGACTAAAGTCTTTGAAAATCAGAAAAAATAGAAACCCTAGCCCCTTGCATTTTCCCCAAACCGATTTCAAGAAGTTCCTAGTCACACAATCTACTAAATCTTTTCTAAGTTTAATCTTCATCATCTCCATAATACCAGTATTTGTTGGATGCAATGGAATCCAATTATCCAAAATTTTCATAATTCATACCAGAAGTTTTCCTCAAGTTGGGGTTATAAACTCTCAAAAGAAAATTTTGAGTTTTAAGAGAAAGAATTGTTTTCTCTCTTAAATTCCCCAAATAAATTCTTCTTCTTCAGTTCAGATTTCGCTCCATTTTGTTGATGGTATTAAATAATTCTTTTTTCTTCCCTTCAAGTTTAAAGTGGGTTTCTTAGCCAGGGCTTTAAGGGTTTCGGGTTTCTCGGTGGTGGATGTCGGGATTTGGTCCTTTTCTGCTTTATTGCTGCTCATCTATGGTGCTCGAGTGGGTGCTGGTGTTTTTTGCTCAAAAGATTTCGGGGTTTTGGTGAGTATGAAGTCACTGTATTGTGACTTCCTTGTTTTTTCAGAACCCAAACTTCCCTTTTTTGGGGCCAAAGTGAGTGGGAAGTTGCAGTTACTTGTCTCCATTGCTCTCTTACAATGGAAGCTTGAATTAGCTGCTACGGTATGGCATTACTTAGTCCTATTGCTCTCTAGTATAAGTAATTATTTGCTTTATGCTATAATTATGTTATTCAATAACAGTAGAAACTTGTTCAAGACTTATCAATTGTTAGGAAAAATATGCAGAAATTCATTATGCCTGCATTGCAAGAACTTGTTATTTTCTAAAAACTCCGATTTAGGCTACCGAAGCTATTGGATTGGAATTTTTCACTACATTCTAGGCCCTAGAAGCTATTGGAATGGAGAAAATTGGTTTTGTCAGTATGTGCCAAAAGAGGGCCTTGACTATTTTGTTCATCAGAAAGCTAGGAAAGAAAAATGCAATGTCTTTTTGCAAGCTATTAGTTATATTTCGATGGATATATATAAATTGGAAGTTTGTTTAAAAAAATATATAGGATAGGCTTTCATCTAGTTATGACTCTGACAGAATTGTGGTTGCTTAATCTCAGCTTGTTTGATATAGATAATCACCCGCTGGCTCAAAATATTATGTGGCAGATTTCCATCTTCAGTAAACGTGTTAATTTAAAGGCCATATTCATGTTCTGCCTATTGTTTGTTATTATAGAATTTCTCAATATGTTGATTATCCGTAATCTGAAGGGTTGGTGCAGCATTGGTTGTAATTTTATTTGTCATTTCCTATCCACAAAAAGCTCTTTTAAGGGTGGTAGTACCTATTTGGGTGTGACGCCCATTGGCGGTTGGGCTCATGGGCTGAAAAATATGTCTGCCTTTTTCGCTCTACTTATCATCTACCTAGTTAAACAAGTTTTATATTGTTGCTTAATTTATTTAAAGTTTGTAGACTTCATTAGCATTTCATCCTATAACTTAGTAACTGAAAGTGTTGGTGCTATTATTTATGATATCCTCCTCTTTCATATGACACAGTGGAAACTATCCATTTTGGCCTTGATGCAGATCTTGCTTTCAGAAATCCTCTCTGATTATAGTCAAAGAATGTTTGTATTATCTTTGTATGAAAATAGATGGTTTAAAAGTTATGATCCTTTTTTCTTTTGGATGATAAGGTGGATGAGTTCCAATTCTAGACATCTAGCTTATCTGATGTTGCCTTTTAGAATTTTGGTTATGTTTTATGACCTTTTAATCTCTTGGTTGATCAGGTGGATATTTTCCACTTCTAGATTTCGAGCTAATATGAGGTTGCAAATTATAGCTCTATTGCATCTATTAAACAAGGCTTCCCGGTATCTTCTTATTTCAGTTAGTGGGAAGATACTTCTCTTTATATTCCTCTTATTCTCATTCTACAAGTTTCTCTCTTCCATTTCAAAGGTATGGTGTTGTTCACATCTGACCTTTTATGTTATAATCCATTTATTCAATACTTTTAGATTGGTAATCAAGCTTTTTTGGTATAATACAATGTTGCTTTTGTTTATTTCTTTCAAGAATTTCTTTTTTTACTCCATTCTAGGCCCCAGAAACTATTGGAATGGAGTAGATTGTTCTGCTTTTCCTTTGCCTATAGAAGGTTGTGGCTATTGCGTTTGCCAAATCTCTGTCAAGAAAAATGTCATTGAGCATGTGATTATTGTTATTAAATTGGCATTATATGTATTTCAGTTGTCTGATTATTATTATTGCTCCATCTCTCAGAATTTTATGTGGATGTTTATGAAGTTGGGCAAGTTTGCTATACGAACTCTTTATTTTAGGCTCTGTCATTCCTATTTGGGAATGAGAATTCTAATTGATAAGAATTGTTGGCCTGATTTAGTCTTTAGCACCTTCTCGTATGATCTAATATTGAAATTTTCAGTAATGCTCGTAAAGAAAGCCTCCTTTTTAATTTCACTCGCTATTGCAAATGCGAGATTGAATCAATTGGCTTCTTTCCATCTTTGGGCTTTTAAAGTTGCTGTCTCGTACATCAAATTAGCAAAATCAAATCTTTTTTGTAATGGTGCTCATCTAGTTCTTGTCACTGCATTGTCGATGGTTTTCAATGTCAGAGATCTGGCCAATCTGAATTTTTGCTCATGTAGTGTTTGTGCGGAGAAAATAATTGTTATCAGGTGTGTCGAGGGGCAAGACTTAGTAAGTCTTGCCTTCCAAAAGTATATGTTTTATGATTATAAGTAGTTGGAATATAAGAGGTTCGAGGAGGCATTTAGCTATGGAAGAAGTAAAAGTTTTTTGTAAATCCAAGAAAGTTCAAATCATGATGCTATGTGAGACTAAAGTGCTAACTCCTCCTTCTGAGGGATGTGTTATGTACTGTGGCTTCACTCATTTTGACTTCCTTCCGTCAATGGGGTTAGCAGGGGGTATGTGGATCATGTGGAAAAATGATAATTGTAATCCGTTTGTTCTATCTTCCATTAGTAAATCTTCTCGTTTTTGGGCTTGTAAAATTGAGCTATTAGCCATTAATTTTAGCTTTATTACTATTTTCATCTATGCTCCTCCGAATTATAATTTGAAGTATGAATTTCGGGATGAACTAATTGATTTTATTAGAAGGCTCGAAAGCCCTTTCATTATAGTAGGGGACTTCAATGAGTTAAGTTCTCATTTAGATAAACTAGTTGGGGCTGAATTTAGATTTTCCAGATTAGCTATTATGAATTATTTTTACTCTGCTATCGACTGCATAGAACTCCCTTTTGAAGGGAACCCGTATACTTGGCGAAAAACAAGAAGTGGTCCAAATAATATTTTGGAAAGGTTAGATCGATAAGGGGGTTGCGAGTATAAGTTGGTTAAATGCTTTCCCAAATGTAAAAATTATTCATCATCTTTTTTCTTCTTCAGATCACTGTCCTATATCCTTGGAAATCAAAACCCATAGTAATCTAATAGCCCCCCTTTTAAAATTTGATAAAGTATGGACAACTCGAAAGGATTTTGATGTTTTAATTAAGAAAACTTGGTGTCAAAGGTTTCAAGGTTCGAATATGTATTGCTTAACAAAAAAGTGCAAACTTTTAAAGGAGAAAGCTAAAACTTGGGTCACTACCAGATTTGGAAATATATCTAGACAACTAAGTAGTGTTGAAGGAAAGTTAGGTAGAATTCAAAATCAACTACTTGAACAAAATAATCGCCCTCATTTAATTAGACAACAAAACTTGCTTTTAGCTAAGCAAACAAAATTGTTAGACTTTC
The DNA here is from genome assembly GCF_026745355.1 of Beta vulgaris subsp. vulgaris. Classification (NCBI taxonomy): domain Eukaryota; kingdom Viridiplantae; phylum Streptophyta; class Magnoliopsida; order Caryophyllales; family Amaranthaceae; genus Beta; species Beta vulgaris. Next base: position 13,967,519 of record NC_079203.1, read on the forward strand.
AAGACTCCTATTGGAAAATCAAGGCTAAGTCTAATAATTTAAAATTTGGAGATGCAAACACAAAGTATTATCATGCATGTGCCTCGATTAAACGAAATCGTAATTTAATTACTTCTATTAAAGATCCGTCAGACCGTTTAGTTACTCAACCAAAATTAGTAGAAGAATGTTTTACTAATGCGTTTAAGAAGAGATTTTCTAAGAATATGGATTGTTATTTTGATTATGACTCCGATCTTTCTTTATTAGAGTGTATAATTTCTGAAAATGATAACATAGACCTATGCGCTGATAATATGATAGACGAAGTCAAATCTGCTCTATTTGATCTAGCACCGGATAAATCTCCGGGTCCAGATGGGTTTACTCCTTTCTTCTATCAAAAGTATTGGACTCTTGTGGGAAACTCAGTGTATAGGGCTATTAAAGCTTTTTTTCACTCAGGAAAAATCTTAAAAGAAATTAATCATACTTTTATAACTCTTATCCGTAAAATAGAAGCTCCATCTAACCCAAATCATTTTCGACCTATAAGTCTTTGCTCAACTATTTATAAAATTATTTCAAAAATTATGGCGAATAGATTGAAAGTCGTGTTGGGTCGGATTATTCATCCTTTACAAGGGGCTTTTGTCCCAGAAAGACAAATTCAAGATAATATTTTATTAGCTCATGAAGTGTTCCATTCTTTTAAGAATAAAAAAGGAAGAGAAGGGTGGTTAGCTATTAAATTAGATATGGAAAAAGCTTTAAGATCATGATGCAAATTTGAATTTCAATAGCTGCCCACCTATCGTAAGTGGGTATATGGAAAAAGCTTATGATAGACTAGAATGGAGCTTTATTTTACATTTAAAAAATTGGGTTTTTGTGAGAAATGGATTAATTGGCTCCATCAATGCATTACAACTGTGTCATTTTTCGTTCTGGTAAATGGTATTCCTGGAGATATGTTCTTACCCTCTAGAGGTATTCGTCAAGGAGATCCTCTTTCCCGTATATTTTTATTCTATGTGCAGAAATTTTAGCTCGTCAATTGTTTCAAGCTAGTGCTATAGATTCTCGATTGATAGGGGTCACTCTTGGTCATTCTAGAATTAACATTCCTTTTTTAACTTTTGCGGATGATACAATGATTTTTGCAAAAGCTAAAGTAGAAAGTTGTCATGCTATAAAATCTATTCTTAACAAGTACTGCTCAATGTCAGGCCAACTTGTCAATTTTCATAAGTCTACTTTTCAATGTACTACAAATACCCCAGCAGAATTATTAAGTGTTTTTCTGAATATTCTCCAGATGGATGATTCTCTATCACTAGGTAACTATTTGGGTTGCCCAATCATTAGTAGCAAGGTTACAAATACAACTTTTAGTTCTATTCAAGAAAAAGTCTCCTCTCAGCTTACCAAGTGGAGAGCCAATTCTCTATCTCAAGCAGGTAGAGCTATTTTAATCCAGTCAAATCTGGCTTCTAAAGCTAGCTTCCAAATGCAAAGTTTTATTCTCCCTCCTTCTATCCTCTCTTCTTTAGATAAAAACTATAGGAATTTTCTTTGGAATAAAGATCAGAACTCTAAAGCTCCTAACTTGATAGGGTGGGATAAGATTTGTACACCAAAAAAATTTGGAGGATTGGGGTTGAGAAAAGCTAAAATTAATAACTTAGCTCTTCAGTTCAAATTTCTTTGGAAAATACTTAGGATGCCTAACAATTTATGGGTCAAACTCGTTAAGCAGAAATATTTAAAACAAGACACCTTATTCACTTATAAAACTAAAGCTAATGTATCTTGGCAATGGCGTAAACTAATGACTCTTCGTACGCCTTTTAAGCAAGGTCTTAGATGTATGGTGGGGAATGGGGAGTCTATCTCATTTTGGAATGACAATTGGGTGTTTAATTACCCTATTACAAAGAAGTACTCCCCTGTTATTGGGTCAGAGGAATTGACGGTTAATTTCTTCATTACCGATGCTGCTCAATGGAATAAAGAACTTCTCTTAAACTATGTTCCGTTTAATGTAGTGGAAGATATTTTAAAAATCTTTATCCCTTATAATAAAATGGCAGATAGAATGTTTTGGGGCCTTACTGCAGATGGTGAATATTCGGTTAAGTCGGGTGTTGCTCTGCTTCAAGGGTATGGCTTAGATCCGCCTAATCAGGTTAGCTTTGCATGGATTTAGGGTTTGTCCATCCCCCCTAAGATTAAATTCTTTATGTGAAAAATTTGTCAGAATGGTCTCCCTACTAAAAAGAGGTTAGAAATGAGTCATATTTTCCTTCCTTTAGAGTGTGTTTTTTGTAACTACCACTCAGAAGATGACCATCACTTATTTCTTGACTGTCCTTTTGTTCATGATGTTTTAGAAATAGTTAATGTCAATGGGTTTTTCTCTCCCCTTCCTATTGATAATAGTGATCTTTCCTTTATTGAGTATTTGTGCAATCTTAAGTCTTGTTTGACTCTTAAGAACCTCAATTTCTATGCTATTGTGTGGTGGTTTATTTGGTATGCTAGAAATAGTATCACTTTTCGTCGGGAAAGCTTTTCTCCAGCCAAACTAGGGGCAATGATTAAAGCTTATATGCGTAACCTAGATTGTTCCTTATTTAATTCTTCCAATTTAGATTATAGTCAGCATGTTGTTAAAGCGGCTAAAAAGCCTAGGCCTAATATTAGTTGGTCCCCCCCTCCTCTTGATTTTGTTAAACTTAATTTTGATGGTTCCAAGTTACAGAATGGAAGTACAGCTTATGGCTTTGTTATTGAAGATTCTGTGGGGAAGCTTTTGCTTAGTGGTGCTAACACCATAGCTGATAATTATTCTATTTTAGTTTCCGAGGCCTGGGGTCTAAGAGAAGGTATAAGGGGAGCTCTGTATCTGGGGGCTAATAATATTACAATTGAGGGTGATAATCTCTCGGTTATTCAAGCTATCAAAAGAATCTAGAAAATTCCCTGGTCTATTAATGCTCTCATTAATGATGCAGCTGATGATTTGAGAAAATTTGATAAGTATCATATTCAGCATGTTTTTAGAAAATCTATTTGCTGCCGACTGGATGGCACATTATGGCCATTCCACTTCTAATCTCTGTTATTGGTTTGAATCTCCTGATATTGCTTTTTCCAAGACCATCCGTAAGGATGCTTTAGGGTGGCCTGTTAATTGGGTTCCTCTGTGGTTTCTTTCTTTTTGGCTAAAAAAAAAACTCCAAACTCTATTTGTCACACAAGGACAAAAGCTTTTCCAAAAACACCACAACCAAATAGGGATGGGCATGGGTCCAGGACCCTACCTGGACCCTGTTGGACCAGACCCTAATTTAAGGGTCTGGGTCCAACTTTTTCAGACCCTAAGGGTCCGGGTCCGGGTCTGGGTCCAAGTGAATTTTTTAGGGTCCGGGTCCGGGTCTTAAAATTTTGGACCCAGACCCGACCCTTAGACCCTAAACTTATTTAATATATACATTTTTATATTTTTCTTAAAAAAATAAATTGATTTTCTAAAAGACTAAAACCTAAATTAAACACCAAAACACCCATTCTGAACTCTTATGTAAGTTATATTTGTTTCGTTTTTTTTTCAGTTTGTATGTCTGTGTTTGTTTCGTTTTTTTTCAGTTTATATGTTTGTGAATTGTGTTTGTTTCGTTTTTTTTCAATTTATAAGTTTGTGTTTGTTTCGCTTTTTTCAATTTTTGTGTTTGTTTCGTTTTTTTCAATTTTTGTGTTTGTTTCATGCGAATTTCAGATGATTATTGATATTAATAATGCTGAAAATTTGGCAAAATAAAGAATTTAGGCCTGGACCCTCCAGACCCTCTAGACCCTCCAGACCCTAAGGGTCTGGGTCTGGGTCTGGGTCTGGGTCCAATTTTTTCAGGCCCTTAGGGTCCGGGTCCAGGTCTACAAAAAAATTAGGGTCCGGGTCTAGGGTCCACCTAGACCCGACCCAGACCATACCCTTGCCCATCCCTACAACCAAATATGAAACTACCTGATATATTTACTTCCTCCGTTTTTTTTTAGATGTTACACTTTCTACTTTAGGAAGTTTTAAATTAGATGTTACACTTTTATTTTGGGTAATAACTTCTCTCTATCTTTCTCCTATCACATGTTCACATAAGACCCTTTTGTTTTTCATTCTCTCTATCTCTCTCTTCTCCAACAATTACCTAAGAGTTCGTGATTTGAAAAGTATAACATCTAATAAAAAACGGAGGAAGTATATCATTTTCCCTTTTGTCCTTGTAACAATATACAATCTCATTTGCTTTTTATTTAAGGTTCTTGCACCCTTGCTATATCAAGCATCAACTTAACAAGTATGCAGAACAGGGGTAAGGCGAACATTTAAGTTTTGACTGAAATCACACTACTGTGATCAAACCAAAAGCAGAAATGAAACATAAACCAAGCTTTGCTCATTCAAATATCTTAGGGGGTGATTTTTGAGCTCCATAGGAGTGAATTACTGATACTGATGGCTAAAGTCAAAATGAAATCCTCCACAATATGAAGGCGCAAAAAAATTTAGAACATAAACCTCTAAAAATAAATATTAATAACAAAGGGGTACATTAAACTTCGCCTAAGATCCTCAGTGTACTGCAGAAGACGCACAACAAGATGAAAGAGAATGAGAGCCGGAAGATGGTAGGTTCACTAGGAGATGCACCTCATATTCACAATCGTCTGAATTTAGCCCAATCCCTTCGAACCAGAACACTTACCCATTGGTACAACCATATAAGTATTACATAAGATTAGCTCTCTTCAAAAACCTTATTGTTCTGCAATAGTGTGGCCAGATCGATTCCACGAAATCAAGGTACTTCTCATACATCCACTCTTGAACTACCTTCCATTTGCTTGTTGACAGCTCTTTGTGGTCCATGCCTTTTACATTGATAAATGGTTGCCAAAATTGAGCTTGAAGCTTACCTTCAGCTAAGTAGTTGCATGCTATTGAGTAGTATGTTGGCAGGTTTTTTACCACCTTAACCGATTGCTTGAAGGAGAAAACATATAGAGCGAAAATCCCCCGAAGCAGCTTAACATAAAGAGCTACAATCAGGGGACCTACGATCCACAAGGGAGTCAATTCTCGTGAAACTTGGCCGCCATACTTGACATTCACAGCTAGGTAGAGAGGAATGCTACAGAACATCAGAAAAGTCACAACTAAGAAGATAGTACATTAACATAACAATGTTATAGCCAACCATGTAAAAAATTTATGCATCACCAATGCTACTTCATATCAGTACAGAAGAAAACAAAGGTAAACAGTAAAGTATATTATATTCAACCATGTATTGAGTTGGAAAGATGTTGGACTGAAATATATGAGTATGTACTCGATCATTTACGCCATGACTTCATAGCTACAGGTTACAGGAAGGTGACCTAAATAGCTTGACAATCTAGGTAAATAGTAAAGTATTCTTGTTGTGAACTTGCGAACTTGCATAGTAAATAGTAATTATATTCAACCATGTATTGAGTTGGAAAGATGTTGGACTGAAATATATGAGTATGTACTCGATCATTGACGCCATGACTTCATAGCTACAGGTTACAGGAAGGTGACCTAAATAGCTTGACAATCTTTAACCTAAATAATCGGCATAATCTAATCTTAAGAGCAGTAAATTAGCTTAAATGATAAAAGGGAAAACTCTGAACCAAGCCTTACTGAATATAATTACGTTAAACAATTTCAGATTAGTTAGTCAAATTGTAAGTTTACTTACATTCTAAGGACTTGACTCTTAACTACGTAGTCTAGCAAAGACTACTTAAACCATGTACGAGAGTTGGATAAAGTTACCTAAATAACTTATTAAGTATAGTTCTGCATCAGGTAGCATAGATAGATCATTTGTATATGTAACACAGTTAAATGCTTACAAATCTCCAGCACGTTATGTCATGTTATAGAGTAGAAGTATTCTAAGGCCATAACAGATTTCCTACAATGCAATGGAATGTCGACATATGCTGATGGGAACTCAGTAAATCATTTCTGAGGGGATCTCAGAGAACTATACTGAGGAGATCTCAGTGTATCAAACTAACTGAGGCGATAGTGTAGCATTAAAGCTGAGGGGACTCAGTAAATTATTATAACTATTATAACTGAGGGGATTTCAATGAGTTACTATAACTGACGGGATCTCAGTGAGGTGCTGTAATACTATTCCAGAACACAAGTACTATGGTAGCTGAAGGTAGTACACTACAGAGAACGGGAACCGAACTAGATATATGGCTTAGCTTAAATCTTTATATTTCTTTCCCTGTGCGTGTATCCTGACCATGTATGTTTTGTATTTGCTCCGCTATCTTGACCATGTATGTTTTGTATTTGCTGAAACTGTCGGCTTATCTACAGGTAAATAGGGTGGTGGTCTTGTTGGTTGCTTGCGTGTGTTTTGGCTTACTCTATTTACATGTCGCGGTGAGGACACGGCAATTACATAATGAAAACGTTAAACTAAGTTTTCTTGTTTTGTAACTTAATAGTTAAATTTTAGTAAATATTTTGGAACTGGTTGTAATTTGAATAACTAGTTTAAGATGTAATAACCTATGGATACCAAGTGGCTCCTATGAATTTGAGTAAGATCTTGAGTTGCAGGAGTTCATAGCACGCTATAACCCAGTGGATCGCCTAAACTCCTACAATAGTCAGGTACTTATAACAATAGTAACGGATTTTGTATTTTTCTTGCGGATGTGTAACAAAAATGAAAATCACAAAAAGCGATAAGAGTTTGGGGCAACAGAAAGTTTCAAACATAAACCATATACTTACAATATTAGTAGTGGAACCGTTATTGTTGCATCCAGCCCCAGAAAGTAGCACATAACCAACTTTAGAATCTGACCTCTTTCCTTAGACTTGGTTGCTTTTTGTTCTGGCAGATGGTCTAATTGAGGTGGCCTTTCCAAGATATCATTTCCAGCTTCGGCTGCTGCTCCTGTTTGCAGAAGACTCAACCATTTTGAGAACAATCCATGTATAGACTGATATTGCGATATTGTATTGTTTGGTTCAGACGCACAAGGTAGTGGCGTATCCTGGGCTGCGAGAGACTCTGTTAGGTTTTCCTCCCTTTCTTGTGGGAGGAAAGAGACTTTGACTGAGCTTTTAGGTGATGTTGGTTTATTTGACGCATCTTCTGTTTTCTCATTTTGGATATTTCCTTTGAAGGATGAAATTTGTAATGATTTTCTGTTAGCTTCACGCACACATTTCAGTACTGGCCTGCAGCAGTAAACAACTTGAGTAAACTTAGCATTAACAATTCAGGGACCATGAGAAAAAGAGTTTTTAACTCGTCCACAAGTAATTCAAGAGGTATTAGTTATATACATAACCTAATTACCACATGTGCTATATTCCAATGTGCATCAATGTGCACACAAGGGAAAAAGATATACATTTAACACATTGTACACCTGAAAAATTGAAATCTCAAGCCTGACATACTTTATCTCTTCAAGAATAGGCTGTAATACAAATGTGAAATTTAATATATTGGACTTAAATTAGCACCAAAATCTGAGAAGACCTATAGGATTATTTGACTTTAATGGCTTATTCGAACAAAAATAAGAAATCCTCTCAGTTTCAGTCACTAAAATGTATTTCCCTTTTACTCTTTATAAGGGTTCACGACATTAAAAGAAGCCAACAGGACGAAAACTGAAACAACACAAGTTCTAGTCTCTCAGTCCCTACTTTTCCTTGTTTTATTCAAATAATGCATTATGGACGTCTAGTGTGTATTCTCATGTTTAATATCACAGAACATGCAGAAATAAGAAGAGACGAGAGAGTAACAATAGTGAAACGTAGCATAATAGCCTGAATGATACTCTGATGCTTCATGAGAAGTTGCCTAAATGATAGATAAAAGGGCAGGACATTCACCTCAAAGGAAAAGCATGCTTTAGTGAGATACACCTATCAGTTTGTAAAATCGTTTGAAATCGGACAATATTTTGCCTTAACCTTATTCCTTTGCTCCACGATAAAGTTCTTAGAGGAACTGCAGCACAATAACTCTGGAGTAAAAAAAAAGGAAATTCAGATGAATATAAAACAAAAGATCATATATACACATACAAACACACACCACCACATTTTAGCCTCCAAAGCCATATCTTTTAAACTGTCTGCGTAATCACATGACAACATTCAGATGAAGTAGCTATAAACTTGAATTCGATCATATAAAATAGGGTCTAACTAACCAATTCTTATTGGGGGAGGATACTTCCGTTTAAATTATTTATGTGTCAATTGGTGAAAAAGGCCTATAAAGTATAAGTACATCAACCTAGGTGATTCTTTGATTTTATTTTTACCTGTTCTCTTTGATATCTCTTCATTAGTTGTCATACAGCGAAAGTTAGTCACACACTATCTCTATTAGTTGATTAGATTCACACTAATGTTTTAAATTACAAAAAAAATTCAATAACCACAATTTCTATAATTAAAAATCTCTTACCTGTGTATGATGGGTCACCAAAACCATTTCATCTACGTCAAACAGTAAACCATTTACCCAGTTCAAGGACCTGTTAACAAAAATAGTTAAAGAGCTAATACAAGCAGACAAATATTAAGAGGCTCATCTAGGAAATACTCAAGAATGAATTAAAAATAAATGATGGTTTGATTGTTGATATAGCTTCAAATGTAAAGCAAATCGTGGAGAGCATTCGCGCAATTGCCTCATAAAAAGTTGCATTTAAATGGATTGAGCAACCAAAGATTATACTACAAACTAGTACTCCTATATAATCTTCAAAAACTCAAATTAACAACAACAAACATAAAAAACTACCGCACTCTTCCTTATCAATCACTTCACAAAAGTATATTTCTTCTAATTGGCAATCTTCACTAAGTTATCAAATCCAAACAACTTGATAACAAGATAATATTCAAAACTACAAAATACCCACCAACTTTATCAAGAATTATTATGACACCCTAAATTTGTTCATTATGTTTCTCAATGTAATCCCTACCTATAATTAACATTTCCCTCTCAAATATTTCAACTTTACCAATAATCCTAATTCTACGTAAATAAAGATTTACTTATATAATTATATTCAGCCTTTTTGTGAATTACCAAGATAACAAGCCAGAGTTTCAAATGTTAACTACAACCAGAATTAATAAATGAGGGCAAATATATTCTTTAAAACTTACGAGCAATGTAAAACAAATTAGAGAAAAAAAGCAAAGAAATTGGAATGCAATAATCTAAAAGGGAGGAGAGAGAAAGAGGAAATGAAGCTGAGGAGGATACCTGGAGTTGCCGCCGAGTGGTGGGAGGAGAGAGGAAGAGTGAGGGTGAGGGAGATGAAAATTGAGGATTTGGATTTGATTAGAGGTTTGGAGGAGGTGGATAAAAACTAACTTTTTAAAGCTCTTTTTCTTTGGAGGGGGAAGAAGGGGAGCTCGAAGCGCGTGGTGGGTGAAACGTGTTTCGACGAGCGAGCAGAGCTCGACCAAGTTAGAAATCTAGTCTCTATTTTTTTTTTTTTATTAGGAAATTAAGTCAGTCAAAAGGCTAATCCCTACCACGCTATTAGCAAACACCAGCTAGTAAGGCATGCATAGCATGCTAAGGAAATACCCCAACATCATGCTAGGGTTAAGGATCGAACCCTTGACCTCAAGGGCCAAGAGGAAGCGCTCTATCCACTTGAGCTAACTCCTATCCTTAGAAATCTAGTCTCTGTAGACTAGCTTTATATGCACGCATGTAAATTTGTTATCAAGATTGAATTTCTTGTATAATTATTTCAAGTAATTAAGAAATTTGGCAATAAATATTATACTTCGTGACCTTTTTAAAAATAAATATTTAGTTTGTCCAAAATTTTATATAAATACCAAGATGGACTACTTTTTTCTTTTGGAATGACTACCACTTAACGGAATCTTATTGTACGGGACCTTATAAACCCTTGACGGATAATTGTCATGATATATGTCGGCCATCTACATATGCCGGTCACCAGGTAACTTCTGAAAAGGATGTCGTGTTGATCATTACACCATGGGCCGACAAGGTTAGACTTGCCAGCCTAACAAGCCCGCTCGAGAATGAATCATATTTGTCGGTCTGACAGAAGTACCAAACAACGATGTTTACGTGTATGGGTCGATTTACTATATATACGTGTACGTAGAGGATTCCATATTAAGGAACCGACCTACTGTTCATCGCCTATAAATAGACCACCACATTGTTCCAAAGGTACATTCATTCTAACCCTAATTACCTTATCTGTACATTATCTTGACAAACCTTGTCTTACTTAGGTAGCGGAATGAGTTGCATCGACAACCCTTCAAAGGTCAATTATCCTTGTTACTTGTGCAGGTACACCGACAAAATACATCGGCATACCGACATTGCCAACCCATGTCATCCCTTCAACGACCGCCAACCCTTGATATCCACAGTTTCATACCCAAAACAATTGACGCTAGAAGGAGGGCACGGACCCCAATCTTACCGGCAACGTGGGCCCAGGCGATGCCCTAGTTCATCTAAGTATGACAGTGTCATTACCGACCCTGATCTAGTTTTCGTGGCAGTAGAGGATGAAAATCCTGAATCACTTACAGACTATGGCATGAGGACTCCAGCAAGTCCCACCCTAAGGACACCATCCTCGGGTATGGTACAGTTCACCCCTGAACAGTTCCAAGCAGTCAAAGCATGTTTGATGCCATGGCCTCCCGCAACCAGTTAACAATTCTCAAACTAAGTGTCCTGGAAGGGTTATTGGCCACGACTAGGACGACAACCCTATAAGAACGAACAAGCCTTCCTCTCATGACGGGCGCCGCCTTGAGAGGGAATTGATAGATGAAGGCTATGAGGAAGAGACACTACAAGAAAAACATTTTTGGGCGACGACCTTTTCAGTTTAGGCAACGAAAATTTATTTCGTTACACTTTAATAAGGGTTTGGGAAACATTCAATGATTCGTTGCCCTTTTGTTCTTTATGGGCAACAAGCGTCGCACAAATCAAGAGTTGGCTTCGAGTTTGGTATTTTGATTGCATAAATTTGAGATCATGGGCCACGAAAATACAAAATCATCGCCCCATATATAGGTAATGGACAACAAATTGACTATCTAGTCTCCCGTTCCCTGATAAAAAGGCATAAACATTTCTATAATGTGATTTCCCTCCTATTTTTTTAATCTATTGAGCATATTTTTCTCTTTCTCCCCCTTTGACCTTATAGTCCGTCGTCTCCAATAACCTAATAACCACCCACTCCACCCACATCTTCATCCTAGAAAACCTTAGCCCCCTTCCACTACCTCTCGTTCTATCTCCTCAATCAGCCTCTCTTAGACTCCTATTTGTCATCTATGTGGTTGTCTCTTCTCTTCTCTTTGCCTAATTCCTTTTTTTTGATAACAAAGGATGTCACTGCTGATTTGGTGATTTCTTTACTCCAAATGTTGTTGGTTTTTTGCCGCTATACCCCCATCATTCTATTGGTGTTGTCATCTTCACTTTCTTTCAAGGCCAAGTCGACGCTTCTGATGCTGCTTTCCTCGACTCCAACCACAATAGTTGGGTGCCTATCATAGTTCACCATCGTGTGCGTCCGGAGGTGGCTTCCAGCCTTAACTTATTTTCTCTTCTCTTTTAACAATTTTCTTTTCTCTTCGGTTGATTTTTTTTATCTGATTTCAGCCTGAATCTTTAACAACATCATCTTATTTTAGATCTGTGGATGGTTTTCCATCTGTAATTTCTTTAGGTTGGTTTGTCGAGTTTATCTATATGTACATTTTTCCTTTAGCCTATGTTTTAATGGGTTGTGATGATCTTGTTTTTGGTTCTATTAATTAGTTTGTTCTAGGTTATGTACTATGAGTTTTGTCAGAAAACAGTTATTTTCGCGTTGTGTGAATTTTGATTAGTGTTAATTTTGGTTAGTTGTCTAGCAGATAAGTGATTATGGTGATATATGATAATTTGAGAATTAATTGTATGTTTGTTTTGCTAACAAAGGAGGGTTACTTGGAACTTTAAGGACCAAACATGGCGAATTTTGGACTTAATAGGACTGTTTCGATATCTATCGATGGTCGAATAACTATATGAAGAATTCTTACATATGGTTGTGGTATCTGATTTTTTATTGTCTTAATTAAAGTCTGAATCCCATAAAAGTCTCTCATTGGACTATGAGCTTAGAAAACTTTGAATTCACCACCCTATTAAGATCTGAATATGGACAAATTTATTTAATAAATTATTTTAAAATCAATTTCAAAAAATATCATTTAGAAAGATGATGACTTCATATGGATAAGGCTTTTTTTTTTTGAAAAACTGGTCTTCATACCATGAGAAAATTTTCGGGGTTTAGGCTAAGAGGTGCGAACGTCTGGAACTCGTCTCCTCTTTTGTTCTAAAGAACGGGCTCTTACTAAATGCGTTATTTTCCATTTTAAAGTGATCATGGTTGTTCAAAAGAAAGAAAATTACATAATTTGCACATATATACAGCAACAACTTTTTTTTTTAGGGCAAATATATCATATGTACATGGTAGATTTGAGCACCGAAGTTGCACTATGTACCAATCATTGCGAGATTGAAATCCACTCATGGATCAAAACCATCATAGTTCGATCTATGTCTCATCCTAAATGGCCAATTTCATTAGGGATGAAAAGGAAAGAAAGCAAAATAGATTATGAAAAGTTCACCTTTAGAATTAGACAATTTGATTAGAAATGAGGTAATCACTCTAATTAGTGATAGAAATGGGGATTAGATTTTTTTTTTTTTGAAGGAGAAATGGGGATTAGATAATCACTCTTATTAGTGATTAGAAATGGTTTAAGATAATCATCCTAATTAGTGATTAAATAGAAAAGGTTGCAGATAATCACTCTTATTAGTGATTAGAAATGGTTTAAGATAATCATCCTAATTAGTGATTAAATAAAAAAGGTTGCAGATAATCACCCTAATTAGTGATTAAATATGAAGAAAGGTTAAGGTAATCACCCTAATTAGTGATTAACCAATGCTTAAGATAATCACCTTAATGAGTGATTGAACTTCAAGGAAGGTTAAGATAATCACCCTAATTAGTGATTAATATGATGAAAAGTTAAGATAATCACCCTACACTAGTGGAAAAAACCTTATCTGTCAGTTAGTAACAAATGCGATTTTTACAAAACCGCATCAAAAAATCAATTAAAAAAGTTGGGAAGGAAAGTTGAGAGGAAAATTTGATGCGGTCCTCTTGTGAACAACATCAGATTAAAAAATTGATGCGTTTTTTTTCAATCTGATGCGGTTTCTAGGACCTCATCAGATTTTCTTATATTTTTTTCAAAAGAAAAACGAGCTTCTTTGTACAGTCCCAAAATAACACGGTCTTTGTACAGGCCCAACGCGTTGATGAAGGCCCAACGCATTGATCAACTCTCATTTACCAAGCGATCCTAATCTCTCTCCTCCCTCATTAAAAAAATCAAACCCTAATAATCTCTCCTCTCTACTCCTCCCTCACCGCAGATCAAATCCTAACCCAAATTCTCACTCAGCTCCTCCTCTCTCCTCTCATAAACGCCCCCACATGTCTCTCTCTCTTTCTCCTCTCTACTCCTCCCCCACAAAACGAGAACGAAGAACAAAATGGCGTAAAGGCCACACGGATCAGAGTCTCCCCCATGAAAGTGAGATGAATGAAGATCGAAAATGAAGAACGAAGAAACAAAATGAAGAGCGAAAAGAAGAACGAAGAATCGAAGATATGTACACAAGAAATTGATTCGTTTGAGTTTTTATGGGATTAGATTTTGGATCTGGTTATAGGTGTTTTTTTTTTCGTTTTTGGGATTTAGTTTTAGATCTGGTTTTGGGTGTAGGTTTTTATTTCTTTTTTTCGGCTTCCATTTTCGTTTGGTTTGCTTTAGTCTGGATTTAGTCTGGTCCATTTTCGTTTTCCTCCACATTATTCCGGCATATCTAAGAACAATGTTCCTGCTGAACTTTACCCACAATACACAACTTTATTAGCTTATTCTCTCTCCTCAAATTCGGGTGACCCACATTCTAATTCGGGTCTATTTCTTTTTGTTCTTGATACTTGTATGATTGATGAAGATGTTTATATGTTAAGTTGTTATTTTTAGGGGTTCTAATTTTTGTTCTTGATACTTGTATGATTGAGGAAGATGTTAATACCCACATTCTATTTTTGTGATATGAATAAAGTTTATATTTTTAAGGGTTCTAATATTTGTTTTCTTTTTTGTATATATTGTATAAGTGGTAAATTTTATATATAGTAATTTTCTGTTTATATGTTAAATTGTTATTTTTAAGGGTTCTAATTTTTGTTCTTGATACTTGTATGATTGAGGAAGATGTTATATGTACCCACATTCTATTTTTCTGATATGAATAAAGTATATATTTTTAGGGGTTCTAATTTTTGTTTTCTTTTTCATATATATTGTATAAGTGGTAAATTTTATATATTGTAATTTTCTGTTTATATGTTAAATTATTATTTTTGTATATTTGTGTAATTTTCTTTATTCATATTAAAATGTTGTTTCTATGTATTTATGTTTAGTTTCATTTTTGTATAATTTTCGTTTCTATGTATAATGTATTATTTATATATATATATATATGTTTTGTTATATTTTGGGACTTGAATAATGTATTCCAAATATACGGTGAGAATATGGGAGTGAGATGTGAAATGTGCAGACCTGCAGCCTACATGTCTGCACTTTTTTTTGATATGAAATTCAATAATCAGCTGCGGTTTTGAAGCAAAACCACATCAGTTAGTATGATTAACTGACCGGATCAGTAAATATATTGGATCTGCTGCGAGTCCATTTGATGCGGACCAAAACTGCATCAATAAGCTCGATTTTGACCGCTTCAGATGGGCTTTTTCCAACTAGTGCTGATTGGTGATTAATCAATGTTTGAAATAATCACCCTAATTAGCAATAAAATATGATGAAAGTAATCACCGTAATTAGTGATTGAATTGGAATTGAAGTAATCACCTTGATTAGTGATTAAACTTAAGATTTTTTTTAAAAGAGACATGCTTCCTAATTAAAGGCTTGTAGACGGAGGATAAATAATCTCAATTGAAGATTATTAAGTCATTTTAGCAAGATGATCAATTTGAGATGAAATTTTGACATTGTGTTTGGCTAATTGGAATTTGATCATTTAAAGTGAGACACGTGAAACAACCTAAAATTAGTTAGAAGATCACAATTACCTTTCTAATTATGTCAAATTATATAATTGATCCATTCAAAGATTATGGAGAACAATTTTGAAAATGTAAAATGGACCATCATACAATTCAACTTAGTTAGATTTGCAATTTTTCTCTTAAATGAGATTGGGTCATTTAATTCATATATGATGATATATTAGGTCCAACATGCAATATTTGTAACCTTGGTTGCTCATTTTATCCAAAAAGAATTGTGGAATTATTATGAAAATTATGCATAAACATCTCCATATTTTTTTTATTAATGCGTGATGTAATAACTATTTACAAAGAAACTATTATTACAACAAAATGTACAAATTCTATGGTCTATACAAATCTTCAATCTTGATCTTTACCATGATTCTCCTTGATCTTTATAGTTTTGAATGGGCTTTTGAATTTATGTCTATTTGAAAACTTTGAAAGTTAAAGATCAATTGACTTCTTTAATTTGATTTTTTTATGATGATTTTTATTGATTTTTACTTACTAATAAAAGATGAGTCATTTTAAGAGAAAATTAAAATTTAATGACTTTTATTTGACATTTTCGTGTGAAAAGAAAATATTTCTTATGAAACTTGAGTTAATCACTTTATTTTATTTTCTAGATTACACTTTTGTTCTTGTACTGACTTATAAAATTAATAATTTTCTATATAGAGCGTTAAATTAAGCATGTCATACACCTATAGATAGGTTAGTAAGTTCATTCTACTGTGTCAAAATTTCACAACCTTTTAGTGACAACTCGAATTATGGTGAATTTTATACTAAAACCGATTAAAAAAGGACCTTTATCCAAATTTTCTTCTTTGAAATTTAACTTATTGAGCTTAATTTGAAGTGAATTTTGGAATGAACATTCTATATACCTTGAAGGACTAGACTAAAAATTTCACTTAAATTTGACGTTTTTAAGATTCCTTTTATCTATTTTCTAAACTGAATAGAAAATCAGTTTTCTGGTATTTAGTGATTTGCATGAACGGTTTTGTAAAAATGAGATAAAATTGGTTCAAAATTCATATGAACATGATTTTTATGTTTTTGGAAATATACCGATGTCTACTTTTAATTTGATATTTTTAGTTTTATTTAAATAAGTTTATTTTGAACTTTATTGAAAGAACAATCTTATGTGGTATTGGACAAAATCAGTTTTTCACAACAATTTTGCATGGTTTTTAATTAAGTATACGACGTTTAGTTTTTAGAAATTCCAAAGCCCAGTTGCTGGAAACATCTTAAAATTTATAGATTTATATTACATCCTATAAAATATGTATATAATACAGACGAAAAATGAAATGAAGTATGAAATTGAAACTGATCATAATTACAACATCACATTTGATTTTTATGGAGATGTTTATACACAACTCTACTTGAATTTTTTTTTATGAATATATGTTTTTGGTGATGAATAACAACTTGATTAAGAAAAAATCACATAAACACATATTTCCTAAGAGTCTCCTCATTAGAGCTAACTATTCTAGGTGGGGTGATTACGGTTGGGAACCTATTGGGACTTTCGCATACCCAAATCACTCTATAAAGATTAACAAATGATAAGAGAAAACCAAGAGAAAGTTAGTATATGATCAAAAATATAATTAAGAAGAATAAAAAAGACTTAATTTTACCTTGCTAACTCAATGATGCACTTCCTTTGGAAAGTTTTCTACTTTTTTCTTTGGTGATTTTCATAGTTTCTAAGTGAGTTTTTAAATTCACTTAATTACTCACTAAAATCCTTTTTTTGTATGTTTTTTTTTTGATGAATTTCTTACTTACTAATTACTTTTCTAAGTTTTACTTTTTTTTTTTCTTAAATGAGATTTTTCTTAGAGGAAGGAAGTAGAGAAGATGAGAGTAGTATTGAAGTTGTGAGAAATTGTGAAGTTAAATTGTTCTTTTAAAATGAAAACAAAGGAGGATATTTATAGGGAAAAGGAGTGATGAAAGAGGGTTTGAAGAAGGTAGAAAATCAGATTTTTCACCCAAAAATCTAATTTTTAACATCCCATATTATCTTAATGACATTACACTGATGACATCACTAAATCCACTCAAATCTTCCTATATCATCAAATTTATGGGAAATACCAATATTCTTATTCTCTTTAGATTTGATTTTGATTTGTACACTAATGAGGCAAAATCGGAATTTCAGCACATCCTAAAACATATAAATGCATCAAAAAACGTGAAAGAAGAGCTGACTGCTGGACCATTGCGCCAAACGCAAGAGTCTATGTTAGGCACAAAACCGCGCGTTAGGCGCACTGGCCTGCGTCTGGCGCAAGACATCGTTGTTCGCTGGCCCGCATTAGGGCCGGCCAATGGCCTGTGCAAACAGACCATTAGCACAGGGCCTCGAAATTTTGAGGGCCTATTTCTGCAGCCCAGCTTTTTTTAAAAAAAAAATTTAATTCTCTGTCTTCTTTCTTTCTATCGCGTGCAAACTGCAAATAAGAACCAAACCACGTTCTTTTAACTTCCCTTATTTTTCTTTCCAATTTTCAGAAAAAATCTTCTAAATCTTTAATTTCTCAATTTCTCCTAACAACTTCCCAAAATTCTCTCACTCATTCCTCATCAACCGTTGCGAAAAATATGAAAATATCAATTGTGATTTCTCCATCCAAGCTTCAATTAATGGCTTATTTTTTTCAATCTATATATATTTCTAACTCATTTCTATTTTCATCAATTATAATTAGTTCTGAGACAAAAGAAATTGAAGTTCATACCTTCAACTTTTTGTTTTTTTTTAATTTCTGGAAATTCCGGGTTTTATTTCTGGAAATTTGGGGAAGAAGAAGGAACTAGATTCGATTTTTAAGGTATACTGCTATTTTCTCTTGTGCAATATGATAGCGTTTCAATTTGGAAGATCTAATTATTTGGGTAATTGGGTGACTGTAACTCTGTAATACATATCAACTTATTTCAGTTTTCTTTTCTATGCATCAATTCACTTACTTTACGAGGAAATAAATTGAAAGAATTTTTTCTACGATTTCGGAAAATTGGGTGTTTCGGACTAATTTTACTGAAGTATTATATATTGTAAATTTGTAATCATGGAAGCTAATGGTGGCCTTTGATTCTCATCTTTACAAATGATTCAGGTGCAATATACTTGGTCTTGTAGGCGTTGTAGCAACTCATGCTTAGAAGACCAATCAATCAATCATGATTCTGCCATATACCAATTACCATGTAACTTGAGGTTCTGTTTTTTCTTTTGCTTAATTCTATTTTTTGCTTTATTTAAATTACATTTGCTACATGTGATGCAGTGATGTTATGATGTATCCAATTCTTTGTGCAATTCAATGATTCATGGTGCATGAATGCCTATTTCTTTGACTTGTGTTTTTTCCTTTCAATATGTTTCTGCTTCCTATTTAATTGTTGTTTTGCATTCCTTTCAATTATAATAATGGCAGTATAGTATTTGCTTTGCGGCATGGTGATGGATTGAAGCTATTTGGGGTCAATTTTTATTTTCTTTGAATTCTATGGATGTTGTGTGCTACTCACTGTACTTTGTTGATGTGAGAAAGGGGAAGGAGAGGAGTAATTTAAATTTTGAGTCTAGTGTCAACATTTATGTCCTCAAAAAAATTAAGAATTATTATGATTGGTTGTTGGTGTTTTTGTTAGCCTTAATCTAAATATGTTCGAAATATATGTGGACATATTTTGTGACTTTTGTTTCTCTTACTTGGATCATTGTTGCTCCCATCGATCTTTTGTCAGAATAGTCTACTAGAAGTAGTATTTTATAATTTTAAGAATTAATGTATTGTGTATATTTTAATGAGATTTTTTTTCTTTGATTTTTTAGGTTGAAATTATTGGTTAATAATTGATTAATTGGGGAATATTCATCACAATTGGAGTATTATTGCTTAATTGTCAGGTTGTTTCGCTCCTTTTTTTCACTTTCATTTACGTCTTAGATTGTTGATTGTGTGTTTTACACCTTAGTTGTTTTTTCTCCCTATGCCTCCTAAAACTAGAAAGTATGACTGGGTATGAAAAACGTAAGAAAAAAAAGGATTGAGGAGTTAACTCAATCCCAAAAAGGAGCTCTTGATAAATTTATTATAAAAGAGCCTCATATTCATGTTGATAATCAAAATATCGAGAAGGAAAATGATGAATTTCTCGAAAATGAAGTTACTAACGAGAATGTTGATATGGAGAATCAAAATGTGGACTCAAAAAATAGAGGTGATATGCCTATTGAAAATGATAATTTGGATAATCAAAATGTTGTTTCTAACCATGACTGTGATGAGGATTTGGAGGATAATAGTAATGATAATGAAAAGCAAGAAACCCCATTTGAACCTTTCTTTGATATATTTGATCCAAGAAACTGGGATGCCCTTGATTCTAAAATGATTGATGTATTAGTAATGAAAGGTCCTAAAAGAGATCTTTCTATTGTGAAGGGTCCTAAAGATAAATTTTCTAGACGATTTACTGCTAATTTATACACTAGAGTTTTATCTAATGGGGAGAAGTGCGATAGAGATTGGTTTGTCTATTCAAAAGAGCTTGATAAAGTATTTTGTTTTTCTTGTAAGGTTTTCAAAAGAGGGATTGGTAGAGGTCAATTGACGAACGAGGGTTTTAGTGATTGGGCACATATTGGTGAAAGACTTAGAGAGCACGAGACAGGCATGGAACATGTTAATAACATGGCTATTTGGTATGAGCTGCGTTTGAGGCTAAATAAGAATGAAACTATAGATAAAACAGCTCAAAATCTAATTAAAAAAGAGAAAGAGCACTGGAAGAATGTTTTGAAAAGAATCATTTCAATAGTGAAATTCCTTGCTAAACATAATTTGGCCTTTCGGGGTTCTAAAGAGAAATTGTACCAAAATAGCAATGTTAACTTTTTGGGTTTAATTGAAATGTTAGCAGAGTTTGACCCTGTTGTTCAAGAACATGTAAGACGTGTTACAAATGACGATGTTCACTTGCATTATCTTTGTCATAACATCCAAAACGAGTTAATACTTTTGCTTGCTTGTGCAGTGAAAACTGAAATCATTTAAAAAATCAAACAAGCAAAATATTTCTCCGTGATACTCGATTGTACACCCGATGTTAGCCACCAAGAGCAAATGTCTTTGATAATAAGATATGTTTATGTTTCTTTAAATTCTGTTAGCATTGAGAAATCTTTTTTAGGATTTTTAAATGTGAATGATACAACTGGCCAAGGACTTTTTAATGTTTTACAAAGCAAGCTGAAAAATCTTGATCTTAACATATTTGATGCACGAGGACAAGGATATGATAATGGATCAAATATGAAAGGAAAACATCAAGGTGTTCAAAAGAAATTTTTAGACATTAACTCGAGAGCATTTTATACTCCTTGTGGTTGTCATAGTCTTAATTTAGCATTGTGTGATATGGCTAACTCATGTGGTAAAGCTAAAGATTTTTTGGAGTTATTCAACGAATTTATACAATTTTTGCAAATTCTACTAAAAGGTGGCAAACTTTGAAAGATAATGTAAAAGGATTGACTCCAAAGTCATTGTCATCCACTCGTTGGGAGAGTCGCGTAGAAAGTGTTAAAGCTATAAGATCTCAAATGTCAGATTTTAGAGAAGCTTTACTTGAAGTATCAGAAAATGATCTTGATTCTAAAATAAAAAGTGAAGCTAAATCCTTAGCCACAAATGAGCTCGGTGATTTTGAGTTCTTAATGGCAATAATCATTTGGTTTGAGATATTATCTGCAATTAATATGGTTAGCAAGCTCTTACAATCAAAAGATATACTTATTGATGTTGCTATGGAAAAAATAAAGGGGCAAATATCATTTTTTAAAGGATATAGAGAAACTGGCTTTTATAATGCATAAAATAATGCTAAGGGAATTGCTATTGAAATGAATATTGAGCCAATATTTCCTCAAAGACGTATAATTATAAGAAAGAGAAATTTTGATGAGAATTCAGATACCCCATCAGTTGAACTATCTGGGAAGAGTCTTTTAGAGTTACCTACTTTCTTTACCTTGTTGATCAAGCCGTTGTTTCCCTTGAGAAGAGATTTGAGCAATATCAAGAGTATGAGAGTATTTTTGGATTCTTGTTTGACTTGCGCAAGTTACAATCATTGGATCATCTAACTTTGTTGTCTTGTTGTAATCATTTTGAAAAGGCATTAAAACATAATGATCAATCTGATATCAATGGGAGAGAATTATATGTGGAGTTAGATTTTCTAAGAGGAATATTGCCCAGAGAAAAAATGGGACCTATTGATATATTAAATTTTTTGAAGGACATAGATTGTTTTCCTAATGTGAGTGTTGCGTATAGAATTTTATTGACTATTCCTGTGACAGTTGCTTCTGCATAAAGAAGCTTTTCAAAATTGAAGTTGGTGAAATCTTACTTGCGGTCCACCATGGTACAAGAAAGGCTTAATGGATTAGCTTTGATAGCAATTGAGAATGATCTTTTGGAGACCATATAATATGAAGATTTGGTTGATGAATTTGCTTCAAAAAGCGTTAGAAGAATAGCTCGTTTTATGTAGGAGGTTAATAATAGCTTTAAGCTGTATTGAGATTTTATTTACCATTTTAATAAAGTAGTTTAAGTTTTCGTAGATTCAATTTGTAAGAATATAATCGTATTTTGATAATTTTTTTGATATATTTTTTTTATTATAAAAATTTTATTTTTCTAAATATAAGGGGGCCAATTTTTAAGATTAGAACAGGGCCTCTAAAATGTTTGAGACGGCACTGGCCCCGCATGATCATGCGTCTAGCGCATGACCATGTGCTTGGCGCACAATTCGAATCATTCGAAAAAAATCCGAATTCTTGGCTCTTACAATTTGGATTTGATTCTTATTCTCACTCCTTTTCATTATTCTTACTCCTTAACTAATGGATAAAAGGATGTGATTAATGGATAAAGAATATATTCTTATTCTTTATCCAATGAACAATGACTTGACCATCAAGAAAAGTGATTCTCGCCGGTTTCGAGAGACGATAAAATTCTAGTGCCCAATCGCAACTCGTTTTTCAGTTTTTCAAAAAACTAGCTTGAAACAATTAATGAAAACTCGTCAGATTAGTAAAGACGAGCATGATTCTTTAACAAATCATTTTATCAAAATCGGTGGTTGTAGTCATTGACTATGATTCTCGAAAAATAATATTTCTAAACCGAAATTGTGTGAAGAACATGTAAAAATGGAAAACCACATGACGGAATGAAACTCGCGCTCCGAGACCAAACGTGCCTTTGTCGGGGTGTGCGCTCCACGACGTATGATGATTCTCATTATTTTTATTTCTTTTCAAAAATCTTTATTTCGAAATTTTATACATAATAAGGGTTCAAAATTTGGTGTCTACAATGATCATACTTACATAGAGGTAAATTACTAGTTCAACTTTTTTTTTTTGAATAGTTTGGAAATCTAAAATTGTTTTTACATATTTACTTTTGTAATTGTATGTAGAATATATAATTTATTTATCATTTGGTCTCAAATTTCAAATAATATACTCTACTCTCTCCATAATTATCTCCTATATTTCCGTGTATATTTATGCGTAGAACAAGTTAAGAGATTCTTAAGAGAAAAACTTCCAAAGTAAAAAAATAAAATACTATAAAATATGTAGGTGGTCACCAACAGGTTGCTAAGATGAAAGAATGGAGATTGGGCGATGAAGTTGAAAACATGTTGGACAAGACCCCAATGACACCAAGGAGTATTGTTAGACAAACATAGAATTTTGTGGCCCAAACAAAATATTATGGGCGACAAAGTAAGAGTTTTGTTGCAGAAACTCGATGCCTTGGCGACGACCCCATGACGAGATGTAGTTCGTTTTCCATTGCTTTGAGCGATGAGTTAGAGACTTTGGGCTATGAAATTTTTCATTGCACATACCATTTTTTCTTGTACCTTTTTAGATAGAGGAGGAGGATGCTAAGACCGACAGGTACACAGAGCCTGTATATGATGACAAAGAAAGTACTCTCAAACACACTGGTCATCAAGGTAGCACGTTCAATACCTACTCAGGATGACAGCATGCTTCGATTACACCAAAAGGATTGCCATTCATAAGAGATAATATTAGAAGAGAGCCCATGCAACAGATTAAGATGCGGTCTTGTAAATATGATGGCACCACAGATCCAGTAGACCACTTGTTGGCATATGAAGGACATATGCACCTGCCTTGTCAGACACCATATGGTGTAAAGTTTTCTCAGCTACCTTGTCGGGTATAACCCTTACTTGGTTTAGGAGCCTGCCACCGACTTCCATCACAAATTTCTACCAGTTTTCTGCCGAATTCCAACACAATTTGTCAGCAATAGACGGGGAGAGAGAACTACGGGAGAACTCATGGCATTGAAGCAAGACAAAAATAAAAGCCTTAGAGATTTTTTGGGGGGGTTCAATGGAGAAGCAATGACAATACCAAATCTGTAGCAAGAGGTTGCCGTGCTAGCTCTGATGTTGGGCCTGAAAGATGGCGACTTCAGGAGCTATCTAGAGATGAAAAGCTTAAAGACCTTGGTAGCAGTTTTGGGTAAGACAAACGAATTCATCAAGAGTGAGGAGTTTGAGCGAGATTCGAACATAAGGAGGGGTGACCCTAAAATCACCAAGGAGGAAAAACGAGGAGGTTCAACTTCCAAGTAAGAGGGAGACTAAGAAGGAAGTTTTCCAAACCTGCTAGAGCTCATATTTTCTCCATGCATAAAGATGACGACAAGTTTAAAAGCAAAGAAAAGAAAGAGAAGTTTAAAAGTTACATGTGTTATTTCCCTAGGAACACTACAAGAGGGGGGTGAATTGTAGGTGTAGAAATAAACGTAACTTTTTGCGGAAATTTAAACTTAAACAAATAAACAAGCTAGAGGAACACAAGGGATTTTTACGAGGAAAAACTTTTTAGGCCCAACAAGAAGAAACAACCTCGACCACTAGGGATTTTAAACTTAACTCTTTCACTAATTAGGCCAAACAACTTTGTTACAACCTAATTCTAATCTCGAGCCACACCTTGAGTTCCTAAACTCAAGTTCCTGAGCCACTGTTCCCTTAACAGTAGTTCCTCTCAACTTCACTCGAAGTTTTCTCACTCTTACAAGCTTTACTCAAAGCTTCTCTCTTACAAAACTTCACTCAAAGTTCCCTCACCCCAAAAACCAAAATACAATTGATCGAAATAAGCTTAGTGGAATTAGAGTAAGAAAGCAAAGAACAAACGGCTATTATGAGAGAATGAAGGCACTGACACTTAATTAGTTAAACTCACTTAATTACTTAGTCAGACACACTTTGGAACTTATTTAGACTTCAATATTTATAGTGACTAACACAAAGAACGTGGGAGTTAAAATCAAGTTCATGTTAAATCCATTATCCCATGATGTTCCTTCCCCTAAGGAACACGTTCCTTATCATGTCCCATGATCCCATGATCTCATTTTGAACGTGGATATATTTTACCCACAACTCCTAAAGATTAGGAGTTTCTTGAGCTTTATTCGAAAACCAGTTTAAATATCAAAACAATTTTATTATTAAAAGTGAATTTCAATCTTCAAGAAAATATTATCTTTTAAATATACTCTATAAAAACCGGATAAATATTTTTCTTATCTTTTTCGAAAAACAAATCTGTTTTTCTAAAAGATTTCTTATTAAAACTGATTATCACTTAGGTAAAACTGATTTCCTATTATTTAGGCATGACTTACTCAATTACATAATTGTACCGTTATATTACTGCACGCCTAAGTCTAGTTCCTTTTATAAATCAAGTTCCTTTAACAGATTCGTTTAGTGCCACTTAGTTTGTTCCTTAGGAAGGAACAAACTCTCATTCTCAAATAAAACTGCCAATGTTCCTTACCATCCTTACTTTGTTCCTTTATAATGGAACTAGAAAATAAAACGCCTTGCTTTTATTCTTCTTGATCCAATGCTTGCTCCAGTATCAACTTCTAGAAACTTCTTTACTTAGCCTTTGAAATCCTCTCTTGACTTCTTCCTTGACTTCATATTCTCCTAGTTCCTTTCATTGATACCTTAAAAATCATACACTTAAATAACTCATTAGTTCACTACTTAGTTTGCATCTTTGTTTCTTTGTCATCATCAAAACTAGGGTTCAACAACATACCTTTAACCAAACCCAGAGCTCTGATTTTCGCATGCATGAAGATGATGACAAGTGGCAGCGCCCACGCATGATGTATCACAAAGGTCGAGTCAAGAAAAAATGGTGTGATATTTATAAAGATCATGACCATATCACTGAAAATCGTAAAGATCTGAAAAATAATCTAGAGGACTTGATTCAAAGAGGGTATTTCGCCTAGTATAAGTCAAGGCAGGAAGCTGGCCGACATGATTCAGGCTGACATGATCAGGATCAGAATCATGCCGAAGAGCATCAGCGAAATACCCAGTGTGAGATAGGTTGACGGTCATACATATCATAGCTGGCGGGCCTGTCTATGGTAGGAAAACCAGTGGAGCCAATGCAAGTTTAAAGGAGTTCCGCCACCAAGTCAATTTACATGAGACACACAGATGGCCAAAGGCACCAACTATGCCAATAGTAACCTTCACAAAGAAAGACTCAGAGGGCATCTCTCCCACATGACAATCCTCTCGTTATTACTCTAAATGTTGCGAATTGTGCCATCCATTGAGTATTGGTGGATGACGGAAGTTCGCTAATATCTTATTCATGACTGCTTTCAACAAGATGAACATTGGCCTTGAGCATTTCAAGCCCGTCAGCTACCCTGTAACTGGTTTCACAAGAGCTTCTGTCATACCAAAAGGAGCCATGAAGCTGCCAGTGAAGATTGGCCATGATGAGAAGGCAACAGATTTGATGGTAGAATTCCTTGTAGTGGATGTTCCGACAACTTTTAATGCTATCATTTGGCGTTTGCGAATTGAGGATGCACATGCAGTGGTGTCAACATACCATCTAACCATGGTGTACATGTCTAATGCTGGACAACCAAAGAGTGTGAAGGACAGTCAGGAGTCGGCCCGCTCTTGCTACCATACCATGATGAAGGGTACAAATTAGAAAAGAAAAGCAGAAGAAAATCTTGACGAAGCAACCGCCAAGAAAGCTTGCAATCGACCAATCCCTAAAAACAAAAAGATAACCTGTGAAGAGCTGTAACCTAGACGACTGAAGTATGGCGGCCTGGAGGATAAATTGAAGTAGTTGAGTTGATCGACGACAATAAAGAGAAAGCCGTCAAGATTGGGACCGTCATGAATTCAGAAGTTAAAGTGAACTTGATCACCTTGCTCAGGAAGAACACAAGTGCGTTTGCATTCTGAGATGACGGACATAAACCCAAGTGTCATGGTACATCATTTGAATGTTGACAACTATGTCAGACTAGTAAAGCAAAAGAAGAGAACATTCTCGGTAGAGAAAAATAGAGCCATCAAGGATGAAATAGATAAACTCTTGGCAGCCGATTTCATAGAACCATGTGATTACCCATCATGGTTAACCAATGTCGTCATGGTGAAGAAGTCAAGAGGATAGTGGAGAATGTGTGTCCATTTCACTAGCCTCAACAAAGCTTGTAACTTCCCTAGGTGTGTAGGAGCCCACTAGTAGATATTGTC
Source organism: Beta vulgaris subsp. vulgaris (assembly GCF_026745355.1). Classification (NCBI taxonomy): domain Eukaryota; kingdom Viridiplantae; phylum Streptophyta; class Magnoliopsida; order Caryophyllales; family Amaranthaceae; genus Beta; species Beta vulgaris. Next base: position 13,994,597 of record NC_079203.1, read on the forward strand.
CTCTTTGGGCCCTAGCCCGCAAGGATTTGCTTTGGTATAAGATCGAAGTCATACCCAAAATGCCTCTACTAGATTGAGGTGTCCACCTCTATATAAAGAAGGCTTCGTTCTCCTCAACTTCCGATGTGGAATAGCCAGGATCTTAGGCACCTTCTCTTCTCCTTTAAAGAACCTGCTTTCTCGTAGGCACTACTGGCCACCGAAATGAACCCTGGCTCTGATACCATTTGTAACACCCCTAAGATTCCGATACTTCTAAAAACATCTTATAATAAATAAAATTGGAAATCCAAAAGTACTACGATGTGATAATTAATGATACTAACCACAAGGCTAGTGGTTCTAACTAAAAATAATAAACAATAAGTTTTTAATAATTATTAACAAACCAACTAATAGAATGTAAATAATTATTACAAAACCGATCGATATAAGTTCTAAATCATATAAATAACAGCGAAAGTATTATGAATGTCTATTAAGCTAAAGGAGATCCATCACACTCTTTTTAACCCAACCAGAAGCTAACAATCTTCATGTCCCTGCACATTAAAGACTATAATATCAGCCAAAGGCTGAGCAAGATTTAATATTAAGTAAAACAAAACTATTCAATGTGCATCAGGTAAGATATATAGGAATATCTTACAAATTCATTTAAAAGTTATACAGGATAAATAAATAAAATAAAATCACTTTCCAACATATCTCAACTTTCAACCTTTCTTTCTTTCTAGATAATTATACAAATACCTTAAAAAGTATACTGTTTTGAAACCTGTGAGTAGGAAATATTAAGATTCAATGAGCTAGCTAGGGCTCTCTAGATAAGGTAAACACCAAATCCCCTAGTATGCATACCCCTAACTCGATAACGAACCGAGAAGGAAGACCATTGACAAGAGTATTGATCAACATACTCCTAAATACTAGATTGTTGAGACCCCGTTAACTCAACCTACTTTCCATACTCGGGGAATATCGCTTACCGGCAACCCCACATTTTATACAAACTTAATAAACTTAATAACAAGGAAAAATTGACAATAGAGGTATGAACTTTGGGTATTAACCTGTGTAGGTCTCAACTTTAGGAGGTCTTAAATTTTAGCGGGCCTCGGTGACTTAAAACTGACGATTTCTTAAAAAATCTCACCTACTTCCTACTTCCTACTTCCTACTTCCTACTTCCTACTTCCCTCCATCAATTAAGCCTTCTGGTGTGACCCAAGTTTTACAAGTTATGACCTATTAAGCCATTTTCAAGTCACTAAGGATCGCTAAAAGTTAAGACCCCCTAAAGTTGAGACCTACGCAGGTTAATCAATGTTCAGAACTTTTAAAAATTATCACCCAAATTAAAGTTGAGACCTCTGTTGTTAATTTTTTCTTGTAACAATGAGGAACTTCATCCTTTTAATAATCTCAAAGTTGTCTCACGAGGAACTTCCTCCTTTTAATATAATTCTCTTAAATAATCTCATAAATAATTTTGATATAAATATCGTCAAAACAATTAAAAGCTCCATAATTAGCATCGTAACAACGATTCCAAACTCAGTATAAATCACAAATAAATATGAAATGCTTTTTGAAATGTTTTGTACAAGCTTAGTATAAAATCTTACCTTATCAGCAAACCAGAATCAACCAATCTCAATCACAAGTCAAAAAGGTTCCTCTACGAACCCGCAATCTACAATATAATAATATAGTATAAGTCACTTGACTATACTTCTCATAATTCACCAATAAATGGTACTTTGTCTGTTTTTTTTATCTTTCTCATGTTCCTGTGCGCGTCTTCCAATGCACATCTTTGAACTTAAATATCTTTCATTTATATTAGTAAAAATTATAACGATTGAATATTAATAAAGTACTAATTGAGACGAATCAAACAAGACCCCACATGACTATATTTTTTCTTATAGATTGAAAAAATTGAGAAGATTCTCTCTAAGTATGAATAGTGTCAAGATTCTAAGTGAGAATGATAAAAAAAATAGAGGGAGTATTACCTAGCTAATGAGGTTTAATTGGTTTTTCTTGAACGACCCAACCAAGTCAAAAGAACACAACCACATATAACAATATGACACTAGCTTACTGATACTCCAGCACAACAATAGCACACTACAACACTAATGCCAAAACAGAGTAGGATTATCCCATTCTTCAAATTATGATAAAAAGAAAGAATATCGAAAGCTGCACAATGTCATTATAGTCCAAAATTCTAAATAAGCAAAACATTCAACCCATTATTGCCGCAATAACTCGTCAAGGTTAGTAACTCCAACTAGGCATTGCTTATAAATTAACAAAAGAACACATCTTTGGCTTTGTATCACAGAAGGAAGAAATCAGACCCTTAAGCCTTGTTTCCGGCGTGCAACTCAATCAAAATGAACCATTAAATTAATATGTACAACACAACAACTATGAACCCAAAATTTTCTATAATATTTGACTAATAATTCAAACAAGCCAACTAACCATCAATCCCACACAACAAGAATTTTAAATAAGTCACAATATTCATAATTTTGCAAGCTCTCTCGAAAATGTGATACCCAAATAAAACTAAACATCAAACATGAATCAATACACAAATTTGATATAGCAGAATTTCACCCAATTTAATTTATTTAAGAACCCTAATTTACAAAAATCCCAAATCTAGTTAATCAACCAAAATACGAAATTAAAATTTAAGATCATAACTTACTTGAGTAGGGGAAGTAATGACGGTGAAATTACACTATAAAAGGACCCACAAACTGTTCTTTGATCCGATTTCGACCCGAAACCTCAAACCCAAAGAACACAATCTTCCTTCGAAAAAATCCACAAAATCGAAAAGTGTTGAAGAAGAATGATGGTTGATGAGTGATGATGGTTGATCAAGAATTTAGAAGCTTTTAATGGTGTGTTTAAGGCTTGAAACAAAAGTATGGAAAAAGGAAGGAGATGATCGTGGGTTTTGGAGGAAAAATAGGAGCATTACCTTTCCTTCTTCTTTTTGTTTTGCTTTTATTTATTTTCTTTTTTTATATATATATACTTCATGTCTCCTTATAATACTAACATGATATATGTTGGGTACTTAACCTAGTAAATCTAAGAATTTGTTTTAACTACTTCTAAGATAAAGTCAAATGCAAAATAAAAAAAAATTTAATAAGAGAGTATTTTAAATTATTTTTATATACTAAAATAATATAAATAATAATTAAACAGGTGTAAAAACACAGGGTGTTACAATCTACCCCCTCTAAAATAAGTTTTGTCCCGAAACTTAAAGTATTACTCAAATGCTTAAACTTATACTCTTGTTTATGAAAACAGGTCATTAACTCTATAGGTAAGCCAACTACTATCACTTCAAGTATAACCTCAACTTGCATTTCACATTTCTCATAGATAAATTTACCATATAAAAATCATAGACTATCTACTATCATAGAAACGTTCATACTATAACACGTAGGGATGAAACACATCAAAGCTTTATCAGAAAAGATTCAATCATATTTGCTACTTTGATAACTTTCAACACTAACACACGCAATTAGTATGAATTCTACCCCCCTTAAAAAGAAAGTTACGTCCTCGTAACTAAAAGTTTACCTGAGTGAAGAGATGAGGATACTTAAGACGCATCGCATCCTCAGCTTCCCAACTAGACTCCTCCGAGTTGTGGTTTTACCACATCACCTTCATAATCTTTGTCTCACCTTTGCTGTCTTCCGAACTTTGTGATCTCACAATATCTACTAGTGGGCTCCTGCACATCTAGGGGGTGTTACAGATGGTATCAGAGCCAGGACCCATTCTAGTGTCCAGTAGTGCCTACAAGAACACATGCTCTTTAAAGGAGGGGAGAAAGTGCAACAGTGCCTAGGGGGATGTAGGCTCCTTAAAGGAAGGGAGATGACGCCTAAGATCTTGGATATTCCACATCGAAAGTTGAGGAGAATGAAGCCTTATTTATTACAAGGTGGGCACCTCATGCTAATAAAGACCTTTTGGGTAGGACTTCGGTCATGCACCAAAACAAAACCTCGCGGAGTAGGGCCCAAAGAGGACAAAATATATTAGTGGGCTCCTGCACACCTAGGGGTGCTACAAAGCTTTTCCGAAAGATTATTACCCCCTGCGAAGAATTGATTGGCTTGTCGACTCGACTAGTTGACATGCCATGATGAGTTTTATGGATGCCTACTCGGGTTATCACCAGATAAGTTTGTTCAAAGGAGATAGAAAGAAAACAAAATTTGTCACAAATGCTGGCATGTTTTGTTATAAAGCCATGCCTTTTGGGTGAAAAACGCAAGGGCAACATACCAAAAATTGGTAGATAAAGTGTTCGAAGCTCAGAAAGGGAGAAATGTGGAACTATATGTAGATGACTCCATTGTAAAAAGCAAGACCAAGAAAGATTACTTGAAACACAAGAAATATTTGAGACACTGAGGCAATTCCAAATGAAACTCAACCAAAAAAAGTTCGTTTTTGGCATCAAATCCGATAAGTTCCTGGGGTCTCTTGTAAACGAAAAGGGAATTGATGCTAATCCTAACAAAGTCAAAGCTGTCACGGACTTGCCGAAACCCAAAGGTGTAAGAGACATACAAAGGCTCATAGGAAGAATGGTGGCAATGACCATATTCATCTCCAAGTCTGCCGACAAAGCCTTCCCTTTCTTCAAAGTTCTAAGGGGAAAGAAAGAATTCGAGTGGGGGGGGGGGGGGGGAGAACAAGCAAAGGCTTTCGACATGGTAAAAGAACACTTGAGTAAGCTACCTACCGTTGCCAGTCTTTTACGACAAGATAAACTACAACATTGGAAGACTTCATAGTTTAGGCAACATATGAGGAAGAGATGGAAGCAGAGATCGGAACTTGGAATATATCAATTGACGACTTCTTAACATGGTTCAAGTGTCGGCATAGTAATGACATCACCAGAAGGACATGTGTACGAATATGCTAGCATGTTCTTAGTTAAAGCCTCAAACAATGAAGCGAATTATGAAGCTACCTTGGCAGGTTTGCGTTTATGCTTGGCGGCAGACGCCAAGAAAGTTCACTTGTCAACCGAATCTCAGCTTATCGGCAAACATATCAAAGGGCAATATGAGACTAGAGAACCCACAATAATAAAGTATCTTGAATTAGTGAGGTAGATGACTTCACAATTGCAAGGATTTGAGATAAACGTCCTCCCAAGAACAGAGAATAGCCAAGCCAACACCCTTTCCAAGTTGGCTAGCTCATCACTAATTGATATCGAGAGAACCGTCTTGGTGGAGGTATTGAAAAAAACAAGCATCCAACATCAATACTCTCAGAGAATCGAGGGGGTATTTTAGTAAATGTGCTCACTTCATGACAGTCTTTAGCATTTGATGCATCACCTGCACAATATGTCGTGGGCATGAAATGATTCAATAGGTCAACAAAACTAAAACCATTGCCAAATTAGCGATTCCTTGCTTATCATTAGGATCGTCAGCAACCATTTCTTCCACAGAATCAAATCTCATTCCGAATTATTTAGTAAGATCATAATTCCTTTCCACTTCTTTCACTACCCTCTTCCTAATACCTTGTCCATTACCTTAACCCTTGTTACTCTTCCCTTTTTCACCTCTAGGATCAATATTCCCTTCCATTTTTTTTGTCTTGGGGGTCGCCTTCTCCTTTTCTGTGTGCACAAGCAATTTTGCTAATTTATCTTTCAACCACAAAGATCGCTCGTAGGAGGTTGAAAACATCCTGCAAAGTTGCATGCTTAGACCATCTAGAAATGCAAATTGTCTAGTAGTCACTCTCTCGTTGTTTGTTTTATTTACACTAAGGTGTCCACATGAGTTTGAAAGATGCAAGTTGGCTCTAATTGTTCATCTCCTAAGAATGCAACCTTTTGGTATTTGAACCATGTTTTCAGCTTTCATAACTACAAACATATGTCGACAAGGAAATCCAATGGAATCGAGTTTCATACAACAGCAAAACATCATATGTTGGTTTATATTGTAACACACAATATATTTCATATTTTTACTTATGCAATCACTCAGCCAGTAGGTATATGTTTGATGGACCGTCACAGTGGTCCAAGCATCTTTCCGTCTTAACCACAATGTCTCTTGACTCAAACTCTAGTTCCTTACAAAATAATTCATATGCATTTCTTGTTTAAGTCTGTGCTGCATGTCTCTTGATTTCCGACAAGACGCCTTGGATGATAGGAAAGGTGTGTGTGTGGAAATATACTCATCTTTATCTTCATCAAAACAGATATGTTCCAGTATTTGATCATACAACTGAACAAACATGTACAACATTATTTTCTTGGTGAGGACGGTCTTTAAGTGTTGTTCATTGACTCGCATCATTGTGTGCTTCTTATCCCTACAATACACAGACGTTCAAATTGTACTTTCTAGTAGTGTACAACAAAAAGAAGGATAGTGGAACGTCAAATTACAAAAGAAACAACAATATAAACAATGTTTGGTAATGACCAAAATAAAGGGACTTAACCCATAAGTTTTCGCTGGAGCTTAATTACATACCGGCAGAAAATCCCCATGCATAAGAGCCCCGACCTATTTTGTTTGTCTCTGTACAAATACTTTGTCCACTGATGCTCACTAACCTCATAAAAAGTCATCAATTGTCCCCATGCTTGTTCAAAGTCGTTTATAGTCCTATATCCATCCACATATTTCATGAAACCACTACAGAAACACTTGGTATGACCTTTGATGTCTCGCATCAACTGCGACAAACATAACTTGTGACGAGCATCTGGGAATGAAACCTTGATAATATTCTCCATTCCCCTATCCCCATTAGTGATAACAGTGTATGGAGCATTATTTCCACCAACCTCTAATAATTGTTGAACCACCCACGTATAAGTCTATTCCTTCTCATTTACAATCAATGGAATGGCAAATGGGACAACCCTCCTATGGTGGTTCACCCCAACGATAACAACAAATGGCTTCTTATATGCATTGACTTTGTAAGTTGTATCGAATGCAACTACTATTATGAAATCCTTGTAATCGTTACGACATACTCCATCACACCAGAACATCTTGTCAATCCCACCTTGCTCATCACGAGTGTACCTCAAATAAAAGTGGTGTCCGAGGATTAATTCTCTAATAAGTAGACAATAACAGTTTTGGCGTCTCCATCATGTTAAATACCTAATGAAAGGGGCTTGGTTCATTTGAACAACTTCATGATTGTGCTCTTCTATAAACCGTGTCACTTGCCATGTATTAGAGTTGGGATCACATTTGAAAGTGATCAACGCTTTACAACCTCATCACATGATAGGTCTATGTTTGCGCCTCCTGTCCTTTCTCTCCAAGTAACTCACTGATCGGAATCCCTCTCGATTACACTAAACCAATTGAGATGTAATGTGTTCGTTCACTTTGCTCCTGATTGAATTCTTGCAATGTACACCAAAATCTTTCACTTTGGAGTACATAGTATAAAACTGAAGACAATTGTGACGGCTCTTGAAAAAAAAGTTTTTTCATGTCATCTATTGTAAACTCTTCTAAATCCTTGCCAATTTGATCCCAAACTTCAAGGTCGAAGAATATGGTTGTATTTTCCTCCATGTTAGATTCTGAATCAGAGTCCTTATCACTCTCATACCTATCTCCAACGTCACTTTCCTGCGATTATATTTGATGATTGCGTATATGCCAAATGGGTTACAGATTTGGAATTAAGATCGTATTTGACAAATGTCCAAACATCTCGATCTTCTATACAATTACACAAGTACATAAAGACGCACCTCGCCAAAATTATTGTCTTTGACGTTATGTTCTTTGTTTCCATCCATGAATGGGTCGAAGTTAATTAGAGTATGTCGTTGCTTCCACAATTGTTTTAGGGTTCGTTGCACATAAAATAACAAAATTAATAGAGTTTAAAGTACGTCATTGAAGTCATATGAATGTTGGGTGAAATTAACCACATGATGTTGTATTTACATTAAAATTAACAATTTTGAGGACTAATATGTGACATACCGTAGTCCTATGTGCATCCTACACTAGAACTCTAGTTGTGATAAGCTTTCGTCATTTGATGTATCCATGCTGTATATAATTAAACATGATCACAATTTGTACAAAGGGTTTATCATGTCTATGATATCATCATCGAATTTATAAATGTTTATGAGAGAGAAGCCTCCAAGAACTAGGTATAGAATGTAGGTGAAGACTATATAAAAGTAACAATTGAACGTGATGAACAACATCTGGTTACATATGGCACAAGTTCAATTTATTCATAACACGAATCAAAAAAGTGTTATTTGAACTACAAAAAATTGAAACATACCTTGAAAGATTGAGAGGCCAAATTCAATATGTGAAGGTAGATACGTTTAAATTAATTTAGTCTCGTGACACGAAATTATTTTTAATTCATTAACCAAAATAAGTTGGATCCTTAAAGTCCAGTTCTGAATTTTACGTGGGAGGTGGTTTTAATATATCTAAATAGTTCACCCTAATTTCTACCTTTTAAGAAAACACAATAAAAGGGAAGTTGCTATATGAAAAAGGGCGCGATCTGATTTAATTTTAAAAATATTATTGCTTTTTGATTTTTTAGTGTATTAATAACTATTTATAATTATTTCATGATAAGACTATTATTTAATTTTGGTTAATGGGGGAAATTGGGTTCAAAATTGTGGATATTAGGGAAAAAGGTCACAAATAGAGGTTTATTAAAAACATGCGTGTAACTCACGTGACCTGGTCAACGTCGAAGATCTGAGTCAACTCCTGAACTCCGATCCAAAGTAGTCTATTACAAACAAAATAATTTAGTAGGTAGTTTTTGACAATATTTTTATTAGGTAGTTATTTCGAAAAAAAAGGAATTTATAAAATAGGTTTTTGCAAAACAATCCTTTATTTTTTTATGCATAGACCGTAATATTAGAGTACTAGTGTTATCTGCAAGCTACGTGTATGAAATTGTTATTAAGATTAGATTAGTTCAGTCAGTACATATAAAGATGATTTGTAAAACACAATTTATATACAACATTATGATGAAATCAATTTGGTCTCCTACTTAATTATGTGGGGAGTGTACATAACTTGTTTTATGACGTATACACTAGTATATATGCACGCTAGACGCTGTGCATGCGAAAGTATTTTAAATTTTAAATTAGTTGGTAATTTGTTTTATTCTTTTTATTTTTTATTGTTTAAATTATGGAGTTAGTAGCTTGTGTTTCTTTTTATGATTAATTTTGAAAATAATGAAGGCGTCACTTAATTGTATATTCTCCTTTTTTTTCATAATATTTGTTGTCCCAAACCTCATCCAACGAAATTGAGTCAGGTTATGGCTCAATCCAACTGGGTCATTATCAAAGAATTTGGCCATGCTAAATAATAGATAAAATATATTATTTTTAATATGGTATTTGTAAAGGACATTATTTTATTTTGACTTACAACATGTACTTTCATAGTAGGGCAGCGTTATATTATTACAAAAGCATACAATAACAAAAAGGACCACATAATAGAAGTGTGATGTAAATGGCTACAAAAAAGTCTAAAAAATGTTGAACCCAAATTACCTTTGGTCATCATATTTGTTACACAATTAATACTTAAGGAAATCTTGAAAGTAGAATATGCATAAGGAAAGATCATTACACTATCTAATGTGATTAGACCCTATAGGTTGCTCTTACACAACCTACTACACCACTAGGCTTTCATTGCATTGTATTAATTATTATTTTTAATCAATGTTTTTTATGTCCCAAAAATTTATTTAAAAGGTTGCATATATATTATTTGGTATGTCAATATTTTGTTAAAATTTAATTTTATTTATTGTAAAAAAAAAAGGCAGATAATTGTGGAATTGTGCATTTTGGAAAAAGAGTAAAACTCCCTCAACACATGTGTTAGTTGAAAGATTTAATTGATTAATAATTTTTGTAAGATAAAGTGATGGAGTTAAGTGTCTTGTATGTTCACTTTTTTTATAAAGTCATTTTTTCTTTAATAAACGTCACACATACAAATTGTATAGAGGTGCACTTTTTAAAATCAGAAAGTGAAGGAAATAAACTTATACCCCCTAATTTTTAGTTCCAACCTATAAAATTAATTATCATACCTCATAATTACCATACAGGAACTAGTGTATTGACCTCATATTGAATATAATGTCTTAGTCATAAGTACTTGCTAAAAGGAAGACTTAGTGTAATCCCCCATAATTTTAAAGGATTTTATAAATATATTTTAGTATTTATATATTTATATTTAAACATAATTCAGTTTCAAATGATTTATTTATTTAAAGAAGGTTGACTATTATAAAAGTCAAAAGAAATTATATTAAGGATTTGTGGAAGTTAAAAATATTTTATTTAGGCATGCTTTGAAAAAGGTTAGAAATACTAATTTGATTTGGAAAAGAAGTCTAAGTGGACTTGAGGAACCCAAATTTTAAGTAGATTAGGAAAAAGGAGTTATATTGATGTTAGAAGTTCTAATTTATTTATCCTATTCATCATCAAATATAATTGAGCCCAATCTCCTTTTCCTAAGCCCAAAAAGAAGCCTCCTTATAAATATCTTAAAACCCAATTATTTTACCCCACACAAAGATTATATTCTCTCTCTTTTCTCAAAACTCACGGCCAACTTATTTCTTCTCTCTCCTCATGATTTTCTTTGTTCTTCCTTCTCTTAAGTTTTCTTCTTCTTCAAGTAACGTTTCTTCTTCAACAAGAAACGTCACAAAACCTTCAAAATCTCCAATTTCGGTGCGCAACTACTGCTGCGCGGCCCTGTTATTTCCGGTGCCTCATTGTTCTTCTTCTTGGTTCTTTGATTGTTAGTTAATTTCTTTTCTTCTTCCTCAAGTTTCCATTAAAGACTATGTTTTTATGCTTTATTTTAATGCTAATCATGATTATTGATTTTAATTTACTGTTTTAATAAATAATCTTGATTCATGTATATTATATATTAAAAGAATAAAATTTCAAATTTGTTTATTATTTTTAGATTGAAGTTTTAATCATCAAAGCATGAATTTTTAGGGTGTTAATTTTTAGAAAACCACAGTATTATGTTATAAACTAGGAGATTGGTTTAAGTCATGAATTTAAGCATGTTACATATGTTTAAAGAGGATTTTATGGTTTTATAAGTTGATGGAATTTTAGAAAAGGCTTTAATGGAGTTTTAAGGGTTTTAATTACTAGTATGGTAGTACTATGCTAGGAAGTGAAAGTAATTGAAGTTTTGATAGTAAAAGTAACTTTTGAATATGTTTAAAGGGGATTTTAAATATTTTAAACTTGTTGTATTTTATTTAAGAGTATTGATTTTAGTTTAGATTGATTATTTTAGAGGGAGATACGCAGTAGGTGACTTTTAAGGAACTAAAGGTGGCCTACCAACTAGTTTACACAAGGTACGTACATACCTGTGTGCTATGTGATTAGTATCATGATTTAAAGAGAAAAAGTTGTAGTATCATGTATAGGAACTTTATAATTTCATATGTGATTTCTAGTATGATTGAATTCTACATGTTTTATGCCTGTGTGCAAGCATGTTAATAATGAGATTTATTATGAGTTAAAGATTGTCATGTTTGTATGGAATCATTGATGCAAACATGTGGATGGGAACTTTGTTTATTAATTCACATGGGGGAATTAATATATTATTGAGATTGAATCATGTTTATTCATGTGTTCTCTTACAAGTATTATTTTCAATACTTTATAAGAATTGTGGGCCTTATCTGGTAAGTTGACAAGTTATGCCTTTGAAAGGTAAGATTTATTGTTGGCTAGGTTCAACAAAATAAGAAAAATTGAGATTAAAAGAAAGTAATCTTGGATTGTAAGTTGTGATCACTTATTAATTCCTAAGATAAAAGAGAAGTTCATTTGTGAATGCTTGATTTGATATTGTTCCGTTACTTGTGTGTGTGTGTGTGTGTGTGTGTGTGTGTGTGTGTGTGTGTGTGTGTGTGTGTGTGTGTGTGTGTGTGTGTGTGTGTCATAACAAGTAATAAAATGTAAATCACGTAAAGTGTAACGAGGATAGTTATAGACTTTAGACTTGTGTGTGTGTGTGTGTGTGTGTGTGTGTGTGTGTGTGTGTGTGTGTGTGGGTGTGGGTGTGGGTGTGGGTGTGGGTGGGTGAGTGTGTGTGTGTGTGTGTGTGTGTGTGTGTGTGTGTGTGTGTGTGTGTGTCATAACAAGTAATAAAATGTAAATCACGTAAAGTGTAACGAGGATAGTTATAGACTTTAGACTTGTGCACGTCTAGAGTTGGACATTAGGAGTTGGGGTACATAGTGAGCGTGCCATGGCTTTTCTGGGTGATGGATTGATCACCATTCCTATTTTTTTCAAAAGGTTCCTCGATATCGCAGGTCATTCTGGAATACAGAGTCGAGCTCGTATTTCGTCTTCTTAGTGAAGGCATTAGTAGACAAGACAATTCGAGTCTAATAACTATGTACTATTCCATTAAAGTAATAAAAAGATGTTTAGAGTTTAGTTCAGTAAAAGTTGTCTGCAGAAATGTTATACTATTATATTATTATTTATCCCTGCATGTTATTTATTAGTATCATGTTAGGAATGCTAATGTATTAGTATGTAGTACTCAACTTTGCTGATTACGTGTTTTGTTTGTGATTGTTGATCATGGCTTTGCCTTATTGATCTTGTGATGACCCATTTCAGTGAGCAGATTCTTTAAAGCATCGACATTTACAGGTTCGCAGATGTTGCATCATTGGGAATCTGGGAATGGAGAGCTTGTGTAATCTAGTATATTTTATTTTCTGCATTAGTAGGAAAGTACTTTAATAAGTTTATTTGAGTAGACATACTTAGAGTGTTTGATTTTAAAGTACTTATTTATTTATTTATGATAATAAAGTATGAAGTTGAGTTAGATGTGTTCCGCTGCAAAATTCTGAATAAGCCGATATGTTATCACACGGGCGATAATGCTTTGGTAATTCTCTAAATTTTATACAAAAAGATATTTCTGAAAAGAGAGAATTATCGGGGTGTTACAAAGTGGTATCAGAGCTTTAGGTTATTTTCAAAACTTTTAGGCGCCTAACTAACTTACTAGTTATTTGAAGAAACTCTTAGAATTGCTCCTACTTATTCATTTTGAAAAACTTATAGGAATATATATTATTAGGTAATTTTGATCGGAAATATTTTTTAGAGGAACTGAAATATTTTTATTTATTGTCCGATTTTTTTTTTATTCAAAAATTTTATGTGCTCCAATTTATTTTATTTCGAATTTTCGTGATAATTCGAAAATTGTAGGATTCCGAATTTTTTTTAGGGTGATTTTTTTTTTCCTTTTCGAATTTCATAGGTCCGAAATTTTTAGTTCGACGTTTAATTAGTATTATTTTCAAAGGATGCCTGTATTATTTTTATTGCCTTTAAAATTCTACTTGTTGCATTGTGAGAATGTGTAGTATAGGATGGGCATGTAGGATAGAAATATTATATGCCGACATTGAATAGTTAGTTCAACATGTTATTATTTTTCTTTCCTGCTAACTATTAATGATTATTTTTTTTCCCCTGCTAACTGTTATATTCTTCTTCCCTTCTAAGTGTTACCTTCTTATGCCTATGATGTTAATGGTAACTCTTTATTGTTTATTGTTGGAAATTGCGTTCAGGTAGAGTACTAAAATATTATGGCATATATTTGGTTTTGTAGATCCTTAAATATGTGTGCCAGATTAGAAAGTTATTACAATCCCATTGTCCTGAGTGATGATGAAGTTGATGAGGATATTGCACCTATTGATGATAGAGAGTATACCAATCTAGAATGGACCATGCGTAGAATACTGAGGTCAGGATTGACTAGCGATGATGAGCTCATTGTGGAACTTGACCATGCTAGAGGCCAAACTAGAGAAGACGTCTATCATGCATTTGTGTGAGACTGATACTGAAGCTAAGGAGGATGAAGAGCCTCAACCCACTAGAAGATCAAAGCAACAAAGAAAATATGTCTACTACTATGAGGATGATGTAGAGGAAACTGAAGATGAGACCTTCAGGCCTGACCAATACCAGGAATCTAAGGACAAGGTGACAATGTAGTGCCTTAGATTATTATATATTTCTGATTAGCAAAACAATATAGTATATTTATATAATAATGTTGGATATATGACCAACAGTGATAAAATAGTTTTATAGTACCATTGTTTTAGGAAAAGTATAACGTTTAATAACATTTATTTTATGAAATACCCTTTATGGAGGAATAAAAGCTATTATTTATTTATATGAGTGAGTAAGAATTTATTATGGGCACGTCATGGGAATCTTTCTTTTTTTTTGGTAAATGAGTAAGTATATATCACCAAAAACACCAATGTACACCCTAATCCTCAAAGGACTGGAGCACTCACAAGGCCAAGCATGGCCCAACTTACCAGCTCTAATTACAAAGCTTCAATCCAATCTATATCCCTATGACTCCACTTTACATATTTACATAAATATATTCGTTGCTTTACAGTATATTGAATGGTTTCAACTATACATTCTATTCTAGGAACTTTATCTAACCAGTAAGATTCATTCCTTGCTTTCCATATCTGGTATACAGCAGCAGCAATTATAGCAAATAGGACATGTTTCCTCATCTTAGTCCCAGAATAACAACTTCTAATCCACCTTATCCACTGGCTTAAAGTCTTCCTTCTGTCAGCTATGCCTATCCACTGAAGCAAGGCAGCCATCAATCTCTTACTAAACAAGCAGTAAAAAAAGAGATGTTCTTGTGATTCAACTGCATTCCCACATATACAACACTTGTTATCTTGACTGATATGATATTGGAATAATTTTTCCTTTGTTCTTAATCTGTCCATAATGCCTAACCAAGCAATGAATCTATGCTTAGGGAGAGACATTCTATTCCAGATTCCTGTTGCCACTGGGGAACATCAGCAAGGAGCTTTTCATAAGCTTTGATGATAAAGTAGATACTATCATCGCTATTAACTCAGTCCTTGTTAACTCAGTCCTTGTTAAAACATTATTTGCCTTTGAAGATGAGAAATCTGCCAACGTACGTGATGAGTCGGAAGGAAGCTAAGAAATCTGCCAACGTAGTTTCTGGTAATTTTTCTATTAACTCATTCCTTGTTAAAACATTATTTGATTCGGGGGCAACTTATTCTTTTATATCATCATTTGTCCTAAAGAATCTGGGGCTAGTAAATTATGAAGAAATTGGCTTGTCTATCAGTATTCCCACTCGAGAGATCATAAGGTATACCAAGTGGTTTAGAAATTTGCCTTTGAAGATAGGAGACTGTGTTTTCCATCTGGCTTAATAGAATTTTATTTGGGAGACCTGGATGTGATTATCGACTGTAAGATTCAGAAGGTAGTGTTAATAATCCCTTTGGGAAAATTGACCATCTATAGATGTTTTGGGAAACCTAAGAAGTTTGGAGTTATCTCTGCTATGCAAGTGAGGAAGTTGATGAAAAAGGGTTGTGAGTTATTCTTCTGCAGTGTACAAGATTTGAGTGAGGAAGTTTGGAGTGAAGCTTGAGATGTCCCAATTGTGAACAAGTTTATGGATGTGTTTCCAAGTGAGATTTCAGGTATGCCACCTGCTAGAGCTGTTGAGTTCACCATAGACTTAGTTCCTGGAACTGCACCTATATCTAAGGCACCCTATAGAATGGCACCACCTGAGATGAGTGAGCTGAAAATGCAATTGCAACAACTATTGGATAAAGGTTATATTAGGCCAAGTTCATCACCTTGGGGAGCTCCTGTGTTGTTTATGAAGAAAAAGGATGGTAGCACGAGGCTATGTATTGATTATAGGGAGTTGAATAATGTAACCATCAAAAACAAATATCCTTTGCTTAGAATAGATGACTATTCGACCAGTTGAATGGAGCAGGTGTTCTCAAAGATTGACTTACGTTCAGGATATCATCAATTGAGGGTAGCTGATAAGGATGTACCTAAGACTGCCTTTGAATGCGTTATGGTCACTATGAGTTCACTATAATGCCATTTGGGTTAACCAATGCTCCTGCTATATTTATGGATGTAATGAATATGATCTTTCATGAGTTTTTAGATAAGTTTGTAGTAGTTTTCATTGATGACATACTGATATATTCGAAGAATGAGTCTGAGCATGACGAGAACTTGAGGATCATTTTGGAGACATTGAGGAAAAACCAATTATATGCTAAGTTCTCTAAGTGTGAGTTCCGTTTGGAGAAAGTAGCGTTTTTGGATCACTATGTGTCTAAGAAAGGAGTCTCTGTAGATCCTGCTAAGATTCAAGCTGTGAGTAAGTGGCCAACTCCAAAGAGCGTGTCAGATATTAGAAGTTTCTTAGGTCTAGCTGGCTATTATAGGAGATTTGTGAGAGATTTCTCGAAGATAGCGAGGCCTATGACCAACTTGATGAAAAAGGAGTCAAAATTTGAGTGGAGTGAAAAGTGTGAAGAAGCCTTTCAGATTTTCAAAGATCGTTTAACCTCTACACCTGTTTTGACCCTGCCTGATGGGAATGAGAGATTTGAGGTATATAGTGATGCTTCGAAGAATGGTCTAGTATGTGTGCTACAACAGAATGGTAAGGTAATTGTGTATGCGTCACGTCAATTGAAACCTTATGAGGCTAATTACCCTACCCATGACCTATAGTTAGCTGCCATAGTGTTTGCATTGAAAATTTGGAGACATTACCTTTATGGAGCGACTTGTAAGATATTCACAGACCATAAGAGCTTGAAGTAGATTTTCACCCAAAAAGACCTGAATATGAGGCAAAGAAGATGGCTAGAGTTGATTAAGGATTATGACCTAGACATTCAATATCATGAGGGGAAAGCAAATGTGGTTGCTTATGCCTTGAGTAGAAAATCGAGTCATAGCTTGAGTGCCTTGATAGTCCCTGAGGAGTTGTGTGGAGATATGCAAAGGCTGAGCCTAGAAATCTTAAATCCCGGGGAAAGTGAGGCAAGACTTAGTGCTATATCTTTGGGTCTGTCAGTTTTCGATGAGATCAAAGAGGGTCAAGTTGGGGATGAGCACCCAGATAAAACCAGGGAGAAAATGAAGCAAGGTAAGGAAGCTGACTTTAAGATTCATGATGATGGGAGTTTAAGGTTTAAAGGGAGGTGATGTGTACCACAGAAATGTAATGACCTTAAGAGACACCTTATGGATGAGGGGCATAATACTCCATATTTTGTGCACCCTGGGGGTGATAAGTTGTATAAAGACGTTAAGGTTATCTATTGGTGGCCACATATGAAGCGAGAGGTAGCTGAGTATGTGTCTAAGTGCCTAACCTGTCAGAAGGTGAAGATAGATCATAGGAGACCTATGGGGAAGGTTCAATCCTTAGAAGTTCCTGGATGAAAGTGGGATTCTATTTCTATGGACTTTGTGACTGCCTTACCTAAAACGAGGAGTGGAAATAACATTATTTGGGTTATTGTAGATAGATTGACCAAATCCACTGTATTTATACCCATTAAGGAGACATGAAAAAAGAAGTAACTTGCTAAGACATACATTAGGCATGTGGTGAGACTACATGGAGTTCCAAAGGATATCATTTCTGACTATGACTCTAGGTTTCTTTCAAAATTTTGGAAAATAGGTCCAATTAAATCTTGGGACAACATTGAAAATGAGAACAACCATTCACCCTGCGACTGATGGTCAGACTGAGAGGACTAACCAGACTATGGAGGACATGTTGAGAGCATGTGCTATTAACTTTCAAGGTAGTTGGGAGGACCAATTAGACCTGATCGAGTTTTCCTATAACAATAGTTATCATGCGAGCATTAAGATGGCACCTTTTGAGGCATTATATGGATGGAAGTGTAGAAGCCCCAATTGTTGGAATGACTTTAGTGAAAATATAGTCTTGGGGACAGATTTTATTGAGGAAACCGTTAAGAATGTCAGACTGATTCAGGCTAGAATTCATGTAACACCCCAGAATTTCAAAGCGGAAACGAAATAAATAATAATAGTATTAATAGGACGATGGCGGAAACATCGTCTTCTGGGAATGTCACTACTACAAGAAATGCGATTACATAACTAAGTGATAAACCAACATAAGTAAAAAGTATAAATAAATTAAATTAATTAGAGTAATAACAAAAAGAGAAAACTAACTCTTCAACTAACTAAAAGTCTACGCCTAAAACACCTAGCTTTTTAATGCTCATAACTCAACTCGAGCCCAAAACCAAAGGAGAAACCCATCAACATAACCTGCAAAATATACAACAACTTCCACAATCAGTGGGAAGTAACTAGCAGTTCTCCCAGCTCAAATAGAAACAGATAAGAGCTTAAATAATTAGAAACAACATCCGAAAACATAATACCAAACACCAACTAGCTATAAGATACAAACGACAACCATGCAACAAATGCGGTCAACGTTGCAACAAATGCAACAAATGCGGTCCACAAGCTCAAACATAACAGACCATACCGCCTGTGAGTAGACTCATTGGACCATGCCGCCCAAGGCCTACGTTGCATATTCGAGGAACCATACCGCCCTTCTCGAATAGCCAGCATATTCGAGGAACCATACCGCCCTTTTCGAATAGCTAAATTCTACGGATCATACCACCCGTAGTAACCAATGGACCATACCGCCCACGGTTTAGTAACCAAATCCTAGGACCATACCACCCTTAGGTTATCGAGCATAAATTTCTAGGACCATACCGTCCTTAGAATAACCAACGCAAACTCCTTGAACCATACCGTTCATAGGATTTCCTAATGAAGACCTCTAGAATCATACCGTTCATAGGGTCAATCAAACACAAATTCCTCGGACCATACCGTCCGTAGGATCAATCCAACTCTACAAGCACAAGGTATACACGACAAGGTATACACAAAATCCATCTAATCCAACTTTCATAGGTATACACAACAAGGTACACAAGCAAATCGAATTCACTAACGAACAAGGTTCGAATGTGTGAATGCACAACAAAGCATAAGCCCTCAACATACTCCAAACCAAACAACCATAGGCTACCCAACAAAAGGGCACACACCCTTAATGTAACACTTAAGTCGACCAAACAATACTCAAACACCCTTGGTATACATATCTAAGACCACTCAAGCAAAGGTACACAAGCTGTAGACCAAAAGGAAACAAAAACGCAACAGCACAACTCAAGAGCTAGACCCCTCGTCGCGAGGTGCGACGAGCATCGCGGGTCGCGACAGCCAGCCTTCGCGAGTCGCGAGCAGCCCACAACAACTCCTTCGAGGCTAGCACCAGCCACCCACGCCTACTCCAACCTCGATGACACATCAACACACACGCCAAGCACTTCCTGAAACATCCATACTTCACCAATAACCACAACGACAACTAAGATTCCAAGACGCAAACCAAGTAAATCAACCCAAAGCTTATACTAACACACTTAGCATACATGCCTAACACAACACCAATCATCCTCACATGAGGCTAAATCTCATCAACAACGACAACTTCTCAAAATCCAAAGATAACCCAAGTGAACCAATGAATCAATTTAACCACAACAACAACAAGGATACAACTAATCAATAAAACTTAACAAGATGATCATAGGAGAAATCCAAGGTATGAAAACAACACCAACAACCATGATAATAACAACATCCTACTCCAACACCAACAACAGCGACAATAACCACAACACACAACTCCATCAATCATCACAAAAATACCCAAAAGTCCAAGACACAAGCAAGCAATTCAACCCAAAAACACAACCACAACATTCTAAGAGAAACAACAATTTGACAAATGCTAACAACAAGTTTGTAGTAGTATTTCCAATCACAAATCAACATCAACAACTATGAAACTACAAGAAACTTTAACCATACAATCTTCTAAGTTCCACCTAACATAATACTACATTCTCTAACGCATTTCTAACAACCTAAGTTCAATATCTATACTCTACCGAACTAGAATAACGCTAGTTACCTTTTTCTTGAATGTTGAAACTCTTATTTTGCACTGCTCTGCTCCGATCATGTTTTCCGGTGATCAAAAGCTAGGTTTCCAAATCTCTCCGGTCTAAGTAAAGAAAAAGATGTTATCAATGTTCTTTTCAAATTTGAAGACGATCCAACGGTTAGATCTCCGGCTACAGTTATTATCGTGAAGGTGCAACAAGGAACAAAAACCGGATGACTCGTCTGATTGCAACGAAAACTGCAGTCGCGTCTTCCCCTTTCTTCAAAAACAAATTATACAACGAGCAATATCTTTCCGAGTATATAGACTTTGACTACTCACACGCTCAATTCGGATAAGAAACGAAGGAGATATGATGCAAAGAAAATGGGTGTGCAGAAATGGACGAAAACCGAGAAGAGAGAACTCTTTCTCTTCCTCTCTAATGGTTGGACGAGAATGGGGGTTACAATGCAGCAGAAATATGATTAATAACCTTATAAAGCAAAGGTTTAAAGGTGATTATAAAGGTGGGTTAATGGGGAATTAAATAGGAAGTTACAAGAGACTCAAAGGTTAGCTTCATAAGCACGCACCAAAACTCTTCATCCTCCACAACAAAATTGCTAATTTTTGGCTAGCATGATACGCCACATGCAATGCAACATTTCATAACCCAAGTCGGTCCAACAACGTTACAAAAATGCTACGCGACAAAATCGGATTCTAAACACCCAAATAAATAACGAAACTAATATAACAACTTAAAATAAAAATCTAACAACTTAAAATAAATATATATAAATATCACAACATATAAATATATATACACATTTTCATAACATGTTCCAAAATAATTCAAATGATTTATTTATTTTTTTGAAAAGGTAAAATACTGTTTTAAAATAAAGAAATACCAAAAATAAAGGGTTAAAATTACGGGGTGTTACAATTCAAGTTGCGCAAGATAGGAAGAAAAGTTATGCTGATTTGAAACGACACGATGATGAGTTTGCTATAGGTGATAAGGTGTTCTTGAAAGTATCACCCACTAAGGGCGTCATGAGATTTGGGAAAAAGGGCAAGTTAAGTGCTAAGTATGTAGGCCCATATGAGATTTTAGAGCGAATTGGGAAAGTAGCCTATAGATTGGCATTGCCAATGGAGTTTGAGAAGATGCATGATGTGTTCCACATTTCCCAACTCAAATGCTATATCCCTGATGAGCGTCATGTCCTAGATCCTGAACGAGTTCAGATCGATAATAGCCTCAAATATGAGTAAAGACCTGTCAAGATTCTCGACAGGAAAGTGCGTAGTACACGCAATAAGGACGTCCACATCGTAAAAGTACTTTGGTCTAACCACGAGTATGAAGAGGCAACGCGTGGGAAGCCAAAGATGAGATGAAAAAGAAGTATTCAGACTTATTCCTTGAGGTGAGTTACGAGGGCGTAACTCGTTTTCTTTAAGGGGGATAGAATGGGATAAATTTCGCACTTTTTGTCTATTTTTATGAGATTTTTATACATTTGTATGCCTATGTTGAGCAATTTGCACATGTTAGTGCAAAAGAAGTAGATTCTCCGCATAAGAAAACGTGTTCATTAGTAACACAAGTGTTTTAAGTTAGCAAAAGTGTGCACAAGTGGCACAATTCTTTTTAAACTTTTGTAAAAGATGAGTTCAAACTTTTGAAAAGTTGTGAGTTTTCGTGTCAAGTTTCGGGATGAAACTTCTTTTAAGGGGGGTAGACTGTAATCCCCCATAATTTTAAAGGATTTGATAAAAATATATTTTAGTATTTATATATTTATATTTAAACATAATTTAGTTTCAAATGATTTATTTATTTAAAGAAGGTTAAATATTTTAAAAGTCAAAATAAATTATTTTGAGGATTTGAGGAAGTTAAAAATATTTTATTTAGGCTGCTTTGAAAAAGGTTTGAAATACTAATTTGATTTGTAAAAGAAGTCTAAGTGGACTTGAGGAACCCAAATTCTAAGTAGATTAGGAAAAAGGAGTTATATTGATGTTAGGAGTCCTAATTTATTTATGGGAAATTCCCACTGGTAATCCTGTACTATGGAACATTTGCAATGGTAAACCGTTTTTCTTTTGAGTTACAAAAATAACCCTAGACTTAGTAATATTATACAACCGTGACATAAATGATGGTTAAACCATTAGTATTATCGATTTACCTAACCCAGGTTAACCCCAACCACCACCCAGCCCACTGACATCCCACCCAACCACCATTGTCCCACCCCTCCACATGAACCTCACTCCACCTGAACACCACCCCACCACCATTGTCCCACCCCCTAAAACCAAAGACTCATCGAAATCCCAAACTAGAAAGCCTTGAAACAACTACCTATCAATCCAAAGCCCACTCCAGCCACCAAAAACACCATTTAACTACTCGAAACCTCCATATCAACAAGATAAAAGAAGAGATAATCAAGGGTGGAGCGAAACAGGCAAAGGAGAAAGGAAGACTCAAGCAAGAGAAAAAGGGGAATATCACCAACACTGACAAGCCACAGCCACAACAAGAGCGACGCAACAACAGTAGCAACACCAACGTGAAGGGGGAGAGAACAGAGTGACGGTGAAGATCTAGGGAGGCAGCATCAGCATCAACATGAAGGGGGAGAGAGTGTGACGGTGAAGATATGGGGAGGTAGCAGCGAAATAGAAAGAGAGATGAGAAGAGAAGTCACGGGGAGGGAGGGAGGGAGTGATAAGGAGAAAGAGAAAGTCATCGGAAGGAGAGAGTGACGGAGTATAGTGTTTTCAGTGGAAGAGTGGTGGTGGTGGTATTTTAGTGGGTTAGGTAGTGGTTTGGGTTAACTTGGGTTAGGATAGTAAATAGGTTTAACGGTCAAGTAACGGTTTAACATCATTAATGTCACGGTTGTATAATATTACTAAGTATAGGGTTTTTTTTGAAACTCAAAAGAAAAACGGTTTACCATTGTAAGTGTTCCATAGTACAGGGTTACCGGTGTGAATTTTCCTTTATTTATCCTATTCATCATCAACTTTATTGAGCCCAATCTCCTTTACTAACCAAAAGGAAGCCTCCTTATAAATATCTTAATACCCAATTATTTACCCCACACAAAGATTATTTTTCTCTCTCCTTTCTCAAAACTCACGGCCATCTTATTTCTTCTCTCTCCTCACGATTTTCTTTGTTCTTCCTTCTCTCAAGTTTTCTTCTTCTTCAAGTAATGTTTCTTCTTCAACAAGAAACGTCACAAAACCTTCAAAATCTCTAATTTCGGTGCGCAACTGCTGCTGCGTGGCCCTGTTATTTCCGGTGCCTCATTGTTCTTCTTCTTGGTTATTTGATTGTTGGTTAATTTTTTTTCTTCTTTCTCAATTTTCCATTAAAGACTCTGTTTTTATGCTTTATTTTAATGTTAATCATGATTATTGGTTTTAATTTACTGTTTTAATAAATAATCTTGATTGATGTATATTATATATTAAAAGAATAAAATTTCAAATTTGTTTATTATTTTTAGATTGAAGTTTTAATCATCAAAGTATGGATTTTTAGGGTGTTAATTATTAGAAAACCATAGTATTATGTTATAAACTACGAGATTGGTTTAAGTCATGAATTTAAGCATGTTTACATACATTCAAAGAGGATTTTATGGTTTTATAAGTTTCTGGAATTTTAGAAAAGGCTTTAACAATGGAGTTTTAAGGGTTTTAATTACTAGTATGGTAGTACTATGCTAGGAAGTAAAAGTAATTGAAGTTTTGATAGTAAAAACAACTTTTGAATATGTTTAAAGGAGATTTTAAATATTTTAAAGTTTCTGTATTTTATTCAAGAGTATTGATTTTAGTTTATATTGATTATTTTAGGCGGAGAATACGCAGCAGGTGACTTTTAAGGAACTAAAGGTGGCCTACCAACTAGTTTACACAAGGTACGCACATACCTATGTGCTATGTGATTAGTATCATGATTTAAGGAGAAAAAGTTGTAGTATCATGTATAGGAACTTTATAATTTCATATGTGATTTCTAGTATGATTGAATTCTACATGTTTTATGGCTGTGTGCAAGCATGTTAATTATGAGATTTATTATGAGTTAAAGATTGTCATGTTTGCATGAAATTATTGATGCAAGCATGTGGATGGGAACTTTGTTTATTAATTCACATGAGGGAATTAATATATTATTGAGATTGAATCATGTTTATTCATGTGTTCCCTTACAAGCAGTTCTATAGTGATTTTTTTTAATTCATTATTGTCTCATCTACTTTATCTGAATAACATGAATTATTATATATTAATAATTCCTATGTTCATAACACAAGGGAATAAAAAATTGATCAAAAGAAATACTCTAACTCCTTTTAATTTTTTTTTTTTTTTTGGACATCGGTAAAAAGTACAAGAAATTAAACAACCTAATCAACTACAGAGTGGCCATGGGAATATGTCCTAGGCGAACATGATTGGCCAGGTCATGTGCCCTCTGGACTTGTTGACGATTAACTTTTAAAATTCGACACCATTGGAGTTGATGTCCAAGGGAGCGAATGTCATTGAGAGTCCATGCGATCGAGATAGGTTGTGTGTCTTGATGAAGTAAACTCCGAACTAGTACATCAAAATCAGTGTAGATCAAAATTTGGCAATATCCTTGAGATTGCGCCCAAATCAAGGCCCCCAGACAAGCCCTTGCTTCAGCAACCAGTGGTGACTCCGCATAAATGCAGCCTCCTTGCACTTCTGTAGTTTGAGTATTAACATGCTCAGCAACCCAGACAATACCGGCCAATAAAGAAGATTTCTTCCAGGAACCATCCACTTGTAAATGTATTTGTGGTACCCCGCAGAAGGCTGTCCCAAAATGTGCAAAAAGAAACCCAGGAATAGGATTAGCCAGAAAGGTGTAGTGCTGCTGAATGCCTTTATCCTGGAGTGAACGGATTAGAGGCATATCAGGTATTATTCCGTTGAAGACCTTATTATTGCGAGCCTGCCAAATAGCCCATAAAATAGCCACAAACACGGGAAGACGAAGGCCGTTATATCCATCCTGCTGGTAGAAATAGTGTATCCATGCAATGAGCCAATCTTTAAAGGCCACAAGGGGAGTAGCGTTGAAATGAATACGTAGTTGGCTAGTTTGCCAAGCAGTAGTGGCTAGAGAGCAAAATCGGAAGAGGTGTTGGGATGTCTCAGGTTCCATGTTGCAGCTTGGACAACTATCTGATATGGCCAGACCACGGTAGGAAAGGTTAGCAGCTGTTGCTAACCCGTTGTGGAACAATTTCCAGAGGAAAATTTTCCATTTTGGCATGATGCGCAACCCCCATAAAATCCGAAAAAACTTCGAATTGAGAGGGGGAGTCATGCTGTAGATGTCAGTATGTCGAGAAAGGAAGTAGTATCCAGATTTGGTAGTGTAGTGGCCCGATGTAGTAAAAGGCCAAATAGAAAGATCAACTTGGTTTGTGAGGCGAGGAATTTCAAGAGTACGTATATCACGAACCGTACTGGAATGAAAAAGTGACTGAAGCCGGGGAACATTCCAGCCTTGTTTTTTAGGCAGCAGGAGAGAAGCAATGGAGACCGTAGCAGCAGTACGAAGAGGAACATTATCCCGAAAGAGGGGAATCCTCCCATGAACCCAGCGCTCCTTTCCAGCAAGGAGGGGGAATTGGAACCAATTTTCCAACCGAATTTGTGAAAAGTACCTGCTCTGCTTGAATTAAACCTCGCGCACCCCAAGAACATTGACCCCGCATTAACGCAGTGTAGGTGTCGATGATCCAGTGCCCAGTTTGTATCGGAAAATACCTTACTGATGAGGTCACTGGAATTCTATGAATACGCCAAACTTTCTTCATCAGAGGAACGATTGTGCATCGCAATACTACGTAAGCCGAGACCACCAGCACCTTTTTGCAAATGCAAGAGCTCCTTGCTTTTCCAAGCAATTCCTTTACCAGAGCTATTAGACCAGAAGAATCGTGCAAGCATCGCATCCAACTTATTAGCTATTGTTGTGGGAATCAGAATAAGAAAGGATGTGAGCTATGGAAGCAATGAGGACAGAGTTGATGAGAATCAATTTCCCAGCTTGCGAAATAGGTGAATGATTCCAAGCAGTTATGCGCTGAGAAATTTATCAAGTAAAAAGGTGAAGTGCTGAGTTTTCTTCCCTTGAATATCCACAGGAGTACCAAGATATGTGCCCAGGATTTTAGCATCCAATTGCAGGATACGTTTGTATTCATGACCCATGTGCTCGGAAACATTTGGGCTGAATTTAACAAATGACTTTCGTAAACTGAGCATTTGTCCAGAGATACGGCAGAATCGAGCAAGGAGGTTGGACAGTTGCTTACAAGAAGCAGTCGACGCTTTAAAGAAAAGAAGAGCATCGTCAGCAAAAAACAGATGAGAAATAGAAGGGGCGTACCTGTGAGCTCGAACCCATCGAATAGTCGAATATCCGTAGCCATGATTATCATGCGGAAAAGATATCCATACAAACAAGAACAGATAAGGGGATAGTGGATCACCCTGGCGAAGCCCACAATGGGAAGGAAAGGACTCTGTAACCTGTCCATTAACTAGGATGCGATATGACACTGTAGAGATACATTGACTAATCAACTGAATCCATTGGGCAGGGAAGCCATAGGCTTGAAGAACCTTTAATAGAAACCTCCAGTTAACCCGGTCATATGCCTTATTCATGTCAATTTTGAGCGCCGCCAGATGAACATTACCCTCGATGTTTATTAAGAACATGAATTAACTCATGACTGATCAAAATGTTATCATCCATATGGTCCTGGAATGAAAGCACTCTGATATTCCGTGATAAGATCAGAAAGCAACGGCCGTACCCGGTTGACCAAGCACTTCGAAACACATTTATAAATCGTATTACATAAGCTAATTGGCCGAAATTGTGTTACCTCCTCAGGATTCTGTCCTTTAGGCAACAAAACAAGCAGCGTCTGTTCCACTCATGCAGTATGAAACCTGTTGTGAAAAAGTGATTGACAGCTTGGAACACCTCATTCCGAGGGAACCCAGTGAAGTTTGAAAAACTCAGCCGTGGACCCGTCCAATCCGGAGATTTCCCTGACCAATACCAAGCATGGCCTCATGCACTTCATCTTAGAGAAAGGCCGAAGGAGCTGTTGTTGTTGTGACAGGAAAGATGAGGTAAGATTTAAGTCACGAAGTACTAAATCAATGGCTTCATCTTGGCCCTGGTCAGAGACAGTAGACCCCTGAGAGGGCCCATACGCAGTTTTAAAATGATGTAAAATAGTATTACTATGGTAGGACCATCCTCAGTCCACTGGTTATCTGTAGTTCGAAGAAGGTAGAATATGCTGATCGTTGTTTTTGTCGCATCTTATTGTAGAAGAACTTGTTGGAAGGTCCCCAGCTGAACATATTGTCTTTATGACCTTTGCGACCAGTAAGAGTGTGCTAATGCAGACGTATCCAACTCCTGCTGACGTTGGAGCATGAAGTTATTGCCTTGTGGAAGAGTAGAAATATGAGTCGCAGTGGCAGCTAACTTAGTAGAAAGTTCTCGCCAATCAATCCCCAAACAACCTTATGATCCAAACACCATCGCTTAATCTGGGTGCGAAAGATGGATAGATTTTCGTAAACTGATACATTGTAGACCCAGCTATTGGAATCGCCATACAGACGAAATCATATTAGGTAATTCAGGGTGTATGGCACCAATTTTCAAATGATATGGCCGACGATTAACTTTTTGGTGGCTCCGTCTGGTA
This sequence comes from Beta vulgaris subsp. vulgaris, assembly GCF_026745355.1. NCBI lineage: Eukaryota > Viridiplantae > Streptophyta > Magnoliopsida > Caryophyllales > Amaranthaceae > Beta > Beta vulgaris. The sequence goes on from NC_079203.1 coordinate 14,022,543, forward strand.
AAAGATAGCTGCATGATCGAATGCAGAATAGGAAATTCTTTATATAACCGAGTGGATATCTGTCATTCCAATTTGGGGAAACATACACTCGATCGAGACGTTCCATGATTAAATCCACACCATCCCTGTTATTTGTCCAAGTGAACCGAGGCCCAACAAAGGGAACATCTTGTAATTGTAAAGTATGCTTCCAATTGGTGAATTCTTCCCATCCCCTAATAAGAGTTGCCCCACCCAACTTATCCCCATAATGATCAAGTTGATTGATGTCACCAATAATGAGGAAGTCAGGATATGGCGCTAACACTTGTAACAGGTGATTCCAAAGTAAAGGACGAGAGTCCTGACACGGTTCTCCGTACAAGAACAAAACGTACCAGATCATTCCATTATTAGCTGAGATTTTACAGAAGACATAATTACACATGGAACTAAGCACATCAACAGCAAAAGGAGCCCATGATACAACAACCAGCCCGCCACTAGAACCTAGAGCATCTACACCAACTACAGTACGTGGCTTAGTACTACGTAGTAGAGACTGTACATGAGTAAGAGAACATTTGGTTTATTGCAAAAACAAAAACATGGGCTTAACTGTAGATAACAACCAGTGTATATACGGAATTATCGGGGCGTCACTGGAGTTCAACCCCCGACAATTTAGCGACAGAATGTTCATGGTAAGGTTGGTGACTGGTCTGGGTCAGTCAGTACCCGAGTTGAATCAGCAGACACTTTCACCATCAAAGAGAAGTGGATATCCATGTTATCTGTCCGCAACTCGCTGCCAGCACTACGCTTCTTCTTGAAAATCCATGTACCAGCACTCACAGGCGCTGATACTGCAGCTTTCCTTTTTTTCGACAAAGTGGACGTAATCTCTGGACCAGGTTCCACTTCCAAAAGTCTTGCCATAGATAAATTAGTGAGAGCCTTTCGTCGAAGTCTCCCATGCTGGAATCCTACATTAAATCCTCCTTTAGCTTCCCAGTGAGCCAAACGCTGACGCTTACCATTGCGAGACCTGGAACGACCTTCGACGGCCAATCCTTCACTACCCTCAGCTGATTGAGTATGCGTGTAGGCCTGAAAAGGACGCTTGTGACCCACGAAAAAGCATATGGGCTCGGCATGTAGGCCTCGAGGAGGTGACGAGCCAACACAAGGCCCATCTGAGCTGGAAAATGCCTCCCCTTGAACCGTTTGAGGAGGCGGAATAAGCCGTAGCCACGCACTAGGTCCAGCTTCATCAGGGTCTGGAGGATGAGTTGTAGTCCAGCCTTCATGAATTAACTCTTCAAGCGTCCCACCATCAGTAGAAGGAACCCGAAGAGGAGACAGATTACCAAAGTCCGATGCCTCATCATTTGTAGGCGCAAAAAGATCCTCCTGAGCAAGTCCGACACGAAAAGTCGTTGGTGGACGCGTGGTAATTCCCAGATGTCGACGAAAAGGAAACCGAGCCCCATTGGCTCGCCCTTCGTCAGTTGGGACTCGAGTGGAAGTTAAAGTAGGAGAGGTAGTTCCTATAGGCGTGCCATGTTCGTGGCCCAGTTGTTGGTTGCCCAAATCCTCTAGGCGGCCGTAAGCACTATCCTCGGCGGCGAAGCGACGTCCAGATGATTGATGAACCTCTTGGCCACTAGCGGCGGGTGAGAGAATCTGAGTAATACTAGCAGGAGAGCCCCGAGAAAATGACATAGGAGGATTAGTATGATAGTCCGAATCATGAAGTGATGGATTATTGGCGTGAGACGGTAAATTAGCTGGCTCGACCGATGCCTCATGATTTGGCAACTCCACTGGTTCATCATCCGAACTTGAATCCACCATATGAACGTCAACATAGCGTTCATCAAAGATATAGGGATCATGGTGAAGACCCACACTAATTAAGTTCACCCGAGCATTGCGATAGATAAACCGATCAGGTAACCCGCGAATAATATTCATATAAAGAGGAACATTCATAGGGCCAAACATGATATTCATACCATCGTGCTCAAACTCCGTAAAACGACGATGAATGAGATGGTGCGCCTCATACGCAGACATGGGACAACGTCCAGTGTGATGTCCCACACAACCACATTGTTTGCAGAATTTAAACACTCCTTCGTATCGAAAACATACCCAAACTACTTGACCATCATCCAAGGTTAAGAAAAAACCAGGTATGAGTGGACGTGATAAATCTACAACTAACCGAGCCCTTAAAAATGCCTCTGAAGGAAGACCAGGACCGGTTTCTTCTATAAGATCCACCAAACCAACATGTGATAAAATTCTAGAAGTCCATTCATGTTCCAAGAACCGCCAAGGTAAGTTATGGATGCGAACCCAAAGAGTAGCCAAGCTAAAGTCAATGGTGGAGGGCACTTGATTACCTGAACTAGCACGGAAGGTAATAATTTTACCATCGATGACAGTGGTATGTTGACGGAGAAGCGACGCACTGTCACGGGGATCTTGACATTCGAAAATAAAATACACTCCAACGCGTAGAAATCTTATTGAACCGCGAGTAATCCATTGGTGGTTGACGATATTATTAACAAGGCTAGTGTTTGGAGGGACGAGGTCGAAGAACCGACCGACGACTGAGTGAGTCCACTCAATATTAGGTAGAGGTGGAAGATGAGAGGGGGGGTGGCTGACAAGAACACCCATTCTCTTATGTATAGAGCGAACGGGAAGATTGTCACTATTACTAGTTTGAGAAGGAGAAAAACTCATTTTTTCAGTAATATATAGGTTTTGGAAGGAATTTTACAGTAGATTTTTATTACAGTGACAACGTTGGAACTAAGCGAAACTAATCGAAACAATTTATAGTGGCAGTGGTGCTTTAAAACTAAGGAAAAATAAAGATGAAGGTTGAAGAGGATTTTACCGGTGGGAGAAACCGCCAAACGGGGACCATGCATCTGAACAGATGGCGGTGAAGTAGAGAATAAAAGCCAGGTGTGAGCTAACGTGAGCTACAGGTGGCAGTTGACTTGAATTCCTTCAGTGAAGGAAACCACAAACCAAGTGGGAGTGGAACTCACTTTTGAAGTGAGAGAAACTCTCGCTTATCTTCTATTAAGAGAGAGAAAGTCTAATTATTGAATATTCTTTAGGTATAGAAAACAATAACTCCTTTTAATTTTACGATAAATGATTAATCACTTCAATATAATTTTTTTTTATCTTCATGTCTTAACCTAACATATCATACTTATATACATGAAAAAAAATTCAATTACTCATGTTCGGTCATAGCTAGGGATGGGCAAGGGTCGGGTCTGGCCGGACCCTAGACCCGGACCCTAATTTTTTTGACAGACCCGGACCCGGACCCGGACCCTAAGGGTCTGAAAAAACTGGACCCAGACCCAGACCCTTAGGGTCTGTAGGGTCTGGAGGGTCTAAAGGGTCCAAGCCTAAATTTTCTTTATTTTGCCAAATTTTCAGCATTATTAATATCATTAATCAACTAAAAAAAATACCCATAAATAAGAAAAATACAAAATACAATACAAATCAGTAAGAACTTCGAAGAGTGAAATTAACAATTTCATACAAAAAATGTTCGAAAAAAAAAAAGAAAAGGATCGAAGAATCAGAGAGAAATAAAAAGAAAACTGAAAAAATTAAAGAGAAATACCTGAGCAGAAGGAAACCGCCGGCGAAGTCGAAGGAAACCGCCGGCGAAGTCGAAGGAAACCGCCGGCGAAGTCGAAGGAAACCGCCGGCGAAGTAGAAGGAAACCTGTGACAAACTGACAGTGGATGAGTGCCGACGAGTGGAGGGCTGGAGGCGTGAGGCGTGACTTGTTTGGTCTTTTGGTGTTAAACTAAATAACGTAACTGCGTCTCACTCTTTTGGGTTTAGGGTTTCAAAAAATATCAGCTTTTTTTTCAAAAAAAAGGTTAAAATCTATATATTACATATGTTTAGGGTCTAGGGTCGGGTCTAGGGTCGGGTCTGGGTCTACAACATCAGGACCCGGACCCGCAAAAAAAATACTTGGACCCAGACCCGGACCCGGACCCTAAGGGTCTGAAAAAGTTAGACCCAGACCCTTAAATTAGGGTCGGGTCCAACAGGGTCCGGGTAGGGTCTTGGACCCATGCCCATCCCTATAGCCATCTTAAATATTTAATTATTGCTTATTTACTTTAGTATAAGCCTAAATTATTGTGTCATGTCTAAATACATGATATGTCATGTCTAAATTATAGTTGTTCATTTTTTATGACAACAAAAGTATATTCATATATTTTGCGTACATAAGAAATTGTAATTTTTTTTATAGGGCAAAAAGTTCTAAATCGAGACAACATAAGAAAAAACATAGTTAATTCTAACAAATTGAGACAATATAATAAAAATCATATTTCATTCATAATAGAAAGTCGTTACAAAAAGTCTTAATACTACTTATATTACAACCTTGAATTTTCTCCTACTACTAATGGAGATAAATTACAGACAAAAACATGAAAAAAAGCATAAAAAAATAAAAAAGAAAAGAACTCTAGACAAAAGAAGACATGGGAAAGGCCATGCAAAGACATGACCAAACCCAGTATTGTTGGGGAAAATCAACAAATGTGTCAGTAAATTTTGGTCGAAGTTTGACGGACTTCGCTTGTAGTTGTCGGAGTCCGGGTCTGACTCCGTCTCATCGCCACGTCGAGGTGATGCAGGGTCAGTGGAGGTGGAGGTGGATGAGAATGATGATGTGGGTGCGGTTGCTGATGGTGATGATAATGGTGATGGTGGTGGTATTAATGGTGTTGATGATGGAGGGGAGGGGGACCTGTCGATCCTCCTTTTTTTCCTTTCACATGAGGAGGAGGAAGAAGAGGATGATGATTGAGCGGATGGAGGAGGGTTGGAAGAGGAGGATAAAGAATCATGTGGTGGTGGTGGTGATCCTGGTGCCGGAATGGGCACCACCATCGGTAGACGACAAGGTCCCGTCACCATTGGTTTTTTGCCCTTCGCATACACTTTTTTGGATAGGAATGTTTTGTTGTTTTTTGAGGGGGGAGAGAATTTAGCAAGTGAATAAGAATTTAGTATGGCTCACCTTATATAGAAAAAAATTGACTATTGGAGCCACCCAATTAATGAAGTGGTACTTAATTTTAGTTGGTGAAAATGGTGTCATTTTTTTGAAAGAAACAAAAAAAATCCAAATCATTTGTCTATTCCCAAAGCGTGTATTAGTTGAAAGGAAAATCGTGGCCAAATTAAATTTAACAAAAATAGAGAAGCAGATCGATAAAATTATATAATCAACTACGTCAGCTTGTACCAATCTAAAAAGAGTACTCGATGACTTATGTATCGTCTCTGGTCAACTAATTAATTTCCACAGATCATCGATCATCTTCTCCAAAAAGGTCAACCAGCCTCGTAAAATGGCTTTAGCTAGCCATTTTAACGCTCCCTAATTCGTCCCTGGGCAGATATCTTTGAATTTTCTTCACCGTCCTTTCAAAGCTAATCTCGCCCATATTGTCCAAAAAACAGAGCAAATAATTAATTTGCGGGAATCTGGCTTCCTCTCCAAAACAGGGAGATTAACTATGATCCAGACTAACCTCGAGGTCCTATCGACATATACACGCGCCTCAACTATGTTGGCACCTGACATTGCTACCTCTATTGATTCTCTTCACATGAAGTTTTTCTGGCGTCAAAATAAGGAAAAAAATACAACCCCACTGATTACCTGGGAAAATATCTACAGACCAAAATCCCAAGGGGGTTTAGGGCATTAAAAAACTTTGCCAATGAATACACCATTTATTGCAAAACTTGGTTGGAAAATTCTCATCGAACCTAATAATTTTTGGGTTGAACTCATTTCCGACAAATATCTTCAAAATCAATCGTTTTTTAACTGCAAATCTAAGGCAAATGACTCACCCATTTGGAAATTTTTTTACTTCAACACCCATTACTCCATAAAGGCATTCGTTGGAAAATAGGATATGGTTGTCAAATTCTTTTTTGGCTCTATAACTGGTGTCTAGAGGAAAACTTAATGACCACCTTAAAGTTAAATTAAAACCAGGTTGATGTGAACCTGCTATTAAAAGATTTCACTTTACTTGATAAATCTTGGGATCTTCTCAACTTAGAATCTCTTCTCCTTGACCACATCATCAAATGCATTAAAGGCATTCTGTTATCGTCTGCCTCCTTATGTGATGAACCTATTTGGGGTCCTAGTCCTTCAGGACTATTAACCAGTTAAATCCGCTACTTGGCCAGCTCATAACCTCCCACCTAGCAAGGAAAAATGGCCTCACCGTTGGATTTGGAATCTCGATACCCAGCTAAATCTAACGATTTTTCTATGGCAGATCTACCATAAAGTCTTGGGGTTCGTAAAATCCTTTTAAAAAGAAATATCATCCCTTTTAGTCATTGTTACCTTTGATCCCCAAGAGGAATCTATAGATCATATCTTTGGAGATTGTTCCAAGCTCCTCCCTCTTTGGCAGCTTAAAGAACTTAATGATTGGTTGCCCCATTCCTTAACTAGTGCCACTTTATTAGATATCTTTTCTAATATTAAAAAGAATAAAAGTTGCGCTTTTAAATTTGTCTTCCTAATTTGGAGTATTTGGAGAGAAAGAAACAATATCATCTTTTATAACGACTCGCTTAATATTCATAGGATTCTTTATAAAATAAAATTTCTTTTTTTAGAATGCAGTTGATTACTACAATTCCTCTGACTCCCTGTTTTTCCACTCTTCTCTCCATCCCTCCACTCGCAAGTACCTTTCTTCAATCTTGGTGGCTTGGGAGCCTCCATCATCTCCATTTTTCAATCTCAACTTCGACGGTTCCATTTGTGATTCTTCAGCAGTATCATCTTTTATCATTAGAGTTTTCGACGCCAACCTAGTCGAAGTTGCAACCTTCAACCTTGGTACATCTTCAGTCTCGGTGGCAGAAGCTACGACCGTTCAACATGGAGTTCGGCTAGCTATTCAAAATGCTATTACTCATCTCCACATAGAAGGAAATAACCTCATGGTTATCAACTCCAACAACGCATCTGGTCCCCCCTTGGCAGATCCTCCCATCATTAAGGATTTTCAGACTTCTCTGTAGTCCTTTCTGCTTGGACTATTCTACATGTCTACCCGGAACAAACAAAGCAGCAGACTGGATCGCCAATGTTAGCCACCTCATATATTCTAGTTTTTGTATTGAAAATTATACTCATTCTATCCTTGTAAACGATAAGGTTAAAGCTCCCCTCGTACGAATGGTCTCTAATCTTCTTTTTCCATACTTTTTTTTTTTAAAAAAAAATAATCTAATTTCCCAGGTAGGAACGAACTCTCGTCCCATTACAATATTACATGGCTCTCCACGTGGCGCAAAACCAACCCCGAGTCCAGAAATAGTGTCAATCTTCTCTCTCCCTCAAAAACCAAAAATTCTAGTGGTGGGCTCAAAATCCAGAATCAGGTATCAAACTTACCTTCAAAAAAATGGAGGCAACTATAGGTGGTGTTTCATGCACAAAATCAACATATCTACAACATTCAACTTGTTTAAGAGATTCAAGCACTAGTTTTGTAACTGGGTTTCCTCTAAAACTACCAAATTTGCAGCTGAATTTCAATAATAAGAAAAGAAAGAATGATATGATCAATTTTGTGGTTGCTTCTTCGATTCCTACTAACAGCAATTCTCAGAATAAAAGTGGAAGGTTTTATCTCAATTTTACTGGCTTCCCATTCCCTCTTGGTCCTTTTCTTAACAGACGCACTATTAGGACTGAGGTGAGTCTGTCATTTTCTCAATTTCCCTTCTTTTGTAGTATGAGTTTTTGGATCTTGCTTAATACTATCTCCTTTAATTTATATAGAAGTTTCATCATTAAAAAGTTAATTATTAGTTTGCCTGTTTTGACTCTTAGCGCTTGCCAATGCACATCTATGGTTTTCCTTTTTTTTTTGTGGTATGATTTTCCTTTGGCATAAATCACCAATAATGTCATTCTAAAATAGGTGAATAGTGAAGATTAAAATGGTGAAGTGGGGAAGTCAATCTAGCCTCCAAGGTAAATAATAGAAATTACTATGGGAAGTTATGTACCAAAACTTTGGGAAATTCCCATCAATGTAATTATGAAATTGAATTGCCATGAGTTTGAAATTCATGGGAAGTTCTACGTCCTGTATGAACTAAATGACCAATTAATTTATCGTAGTAAAGGGCACATGCAATGTGTAGGGGGCACCTTTGGTAGTGGCATTTGGAGTAGCTTTTAGTCTTTTGATTAATACAATATTAGTATTAGTGTTAGATTTTAGATTTTGGATTTTAGGATGGTCCGTTTACAAGCCTCAAGGAGTAACATCTCAAAATCAATTGGTGATGACTGATGAGTGGAGGAGCTCCTCAAGCTTATAAGGTGGTTAGTTTCTCTCCTCCTCTCCAATGTTGGACAGCTCACATGTATATAACAACAAGGGTTCAACAATTAGTGTTTGTATAGTGATATATACTTGCTTTTAGCTTTTCAACTAGTATTTTGCAAGACCTATCGAGATGGTTAATTAGGATGGTATTGCATATCTATTTGTTGCCAAAAACCTATATTATAGAGCTATCTTGACGGCTATACGGTTAATAGGTAAAACTTAACCACTTGTATAACATCTCGCAGATGATGCTTTTACCTAATAAGAAATGCTTTCGGAATCACGCACACAAAATTTCAAAAGCTTGTATGGGCATGCACCTCTATTGCCTTCTTGTCTTGTATTCGACCATAAAGTTTCACCACAACCTCAAAATCCCAAAAACCACCTCGTGTTGATGGCTTACTCTTGCGTTGAGCTTGTTGGGCTTGGCATCTATCACAGAGCATGCCACTTGGCCTTTAGATTTAACACCAATACTATAAAACTTGATCTCTTTAGTTTATTGTTCTTCCGAACTCACTAAGGAAAATATTTCTACACTTAACGTGGTCTCCAAGGTACACCTTTGGCCATTATGTATTAATTAAATCATAAAACTTGATATGCTGCAAATATACATCAAAATGCATTTAACAAGATTTCACATTACTATGTTTTTTATTTTCTATCTAAAAAAAGTATGGTCAAAGTTGATGAAATCTGGCCATGCTCACTAAGAATTTGTTTCGGTAGCAGGAAATGGAGGGAAAGGGAAGGAAGGAAAAGGGAGGGGAACAAGTTCCTTTGCTTAGATAAGGGATTGGGGAAAGGAAGGGGAGGGAGAGAGAAGGATCCATTATCTCTCCCTCTTTAATATACATCATCTGTCTCAAATTGGAGAGATTGGGATAGAAGATGGAGCTCAATCTTCCTCCTTCCCTTCTTCTCTATCCCTGCTATATTGCTATCTAAACAAAGTGTAAGAGTCTAATAATGATGAACTGCAAGTCTATAACTAGGAATTAGAGGACAATTATATATGAATGATTGCCTCTATTTTATTTATTTGAGAGTATTGACTTAAGATGAAGACATAGGACTTTGGTAGGACATGTCAATATGAACTGTCTTCTTTTTGTGATTTGCTGAATAAGATGAACTCTGTATCTAATGAATTTGTCTCTGCTCTATTCTTCTGAATGTTGATTGCTACTGTAACTGATACATTTCTTACATGTTAATTTTTCTCTTCCATCCATTTTCTCAGATTGTAAAAGATTGCATATGGTCATTTGAACAAGAACAAGCTCTAGGGTTTAGTAGTGTCTCAACAAACACTCGCATGACGGTCATCAAGCTCAAGTCTGGAGGATTATGGGTCCATGCACCTATTGCTCCAACCAAGGAGTGCATCCAGGTTCAGTGACTGTCCAATAAATTTTGCGTTGCTTATTATGATAGCAGGTGGTTTTTTCTGAGTTACAAAATTTTGGCCAAGTTAATTCATCTTCTTTCCTAACTGCCTTCCATGAGTTATCATGACATTTTGTAGTTCAATATGTAAATTCTCTGTTCAGTTTTGAGTAGAATTGTTATAATATGATATTATTTGTCAAATTATTTTAATTTTTTTTGGTTATTGATAGAAATACAGGACACAAAAAAAGGTGGTTTGACCTATATCAATTGAAGCATGCTTGTGCTTAATAGCTTCTTATATTCTCAGATCATTTTTAGTTGACTTACACAATTGATGTTTGACTTCTTCCTTAACTATATTTGTTTATTGTGTCCCTTGTGAAATGTTTACATGTAGAAAACTGACATGTATACTAGCGGAAGAATTGATCATTAGTCTATATGATTCCATGTACATATCTTGTTTACTAGCTATGTCTTTAGTTGCTTCATCCACTTTAATCAATTAAATGGCAGTTGATTATGGTTCCATTGCTGTTTCATGACAGCTGGTGAAGGAACTTGGGGCTCCAGTTGAATACATTGTATTGCCTACATTTGCTTATGAGCATAAAATATTCATGGGACCATTTTCTAGAAAGTTTCCTCGTGCTCAAATCTGGGTGGCCCCTAGGCAATGGAGTTGGCCCTTGAATCTACCACTTGAATTCTTTGGTATCTTTCGCGCCGAAACCTTGCAGGATGAGGATTTGTCGACTCCATGGGCTGATGAAATTGAACAGAAAGTTCTGAGTTCACCGGAAGTTGGTAATATAAATTCTTTAGGTTTTCGAAATGAGATCTAATGATTACTAGCTATAATTGAACTTGGAATAATTTGTTTTTGCTTCATACCTTTAAGGTATTGGGCCATATGTGGAGGTGGCCTTCTATCACAAGCGTTCAAGATCCCTTTTGGTGACTGATGCCGTAATTTTTGTCCCGAGGCAGCCTCCTGAATGTATTGGTAAAGATTCCTTATTGGCCTCTGCAAAAAATGGTCTGGCTGTAAAGATTCTTAGCAAAGGCAAAGAAGTTCTGGATGAACCAGTAGTTGACAATGCAATGAACCGCCAGAAAGGTTAGCTATTGTTTGATCATCCTTCATGAGACCAAAAAGTGTGTTAAGGTTTTGATAGTTGCAGTTTCCTGTTGCAGGATGGGAGAGAATGGTTCTTCAGATCCTGTTTCTTGGTCCATCCAATTTGTTAGAACCAAATGCTACATTTGCTCAAATGTCCCAGAAGCTGATTGTTTCGCCTATAGTAAAAACATTGGTCTTCAGCAAAGTTCCTGAAAAGGTAATGTTGTTTGCTTTATTTCCTTTTGTTTAAAGTAATAACCTTTTGTCAAGGGTCATTTGCTTTCTTTCCCTCTGTCTAAAGTAATAACCTTTTTTCCAGGTTATTTGCTTTCTATCTGATAGAAGATAATCCCTTGATTATTCTATTCATTATAATTAGGTTATATACATCCTAAAGAGAGTCAATCTAGGAGCTTAACATGGAAACTCATTTACAGTTACCTATTTACAAGGATTACATTATATTGACATAATAATATATTTACATATATTATTCTAACACACCCCCTCAGTCGAAGCGGGAGGAAGGCGGACACTGAGACTGTCCCGAAAATCTTCAAACAAAACCAATGGAAGTCCCTTGGTAAAGATATCCGCGAGCTACCTTTTCACGAACAAAATGGATGTCCATTTCAATATGCTTGGTTCTTTGGTGCTGAACAGGATTCCCAGAAAGATAGATAGCACTCACATTGTCACAATAGACCAAAGTAGCAGTAGGAATCGGGCAGTGAAGCTCAAGAAGGAGATTGCGTAACCAGCAAGATTCAGACACAACATTTGCAACCCCACGGTATTCCGCCTCAGCACTGGAGCGAGATAGAGTAGGCTGGCGTTTGGCAGACCAGGACAGCAAGTTGTCACCAAGAAATACACAATAGCCTGATGTAGAACGGCGAGTATCAGGACACCCACCCCAATCAGCATCCGTGTAGGAAATGAGCTTGGAGACGGAAGAAGAATAAAGATGTAAACCATATTCCACTGTACCCTGAACATAGCGGACAATGCGCTTCAGAGCATGCATATGAGCCTCCCGAGGGTCATGCATATGTAAACAAATTTGCTGCACTGCATATGATAAATCAGGGCGAGTGAACGTAAGGTACTGAAGAGCCCCTGCAAGGCTGCGATACAAAGTAGGATCAGTACAAGGCTCAGTACAAGTAGAACTCAGCTTGGGTTTGGTATCAACAGGAGTGGAAGATGGCTTGCATGAAGACATCCCAGCACGCTCAATAATCTCAGTAGCATACTTCTTTGGAGACAGAAAAAGACCACCTGCATGACGGTTGACCGCAATACCCAAGAAATAACTCAAGGCACCCAGATCCTTCATAGCAAATTCGGAACTCAATTTAGCAATAATGGACTGGAGCAAAACATCAGAAGAGGCAGTTAAGATGATATCGTCCACATATAACAATAGGTATGCCATAGAAGTACCCTGACGATAAATAAACAAAGAGTGATCAGATAGACTGTGAGAAAAGCCATGGTAGCCAGATACTCAGCAAAGCGCTGATACCAAGCACGGGGGGCCTGCTTGAGGCCATAGAGAGACTTTTTGAGAAGACGGACATGATCAGGGCGAGTAGCATCCTTATATCCCAAAGGCTGGTACATGTAAACTGTTTCATGCAGATCACCATGAAGAAATGTATTTTTCACATCCAGTTGGTTAATAGGCCATTGCTTAGAAAGAGCTAAGCTGAGAACAGTGCGAATGGTAGCCGGTTTAACCACCGGACTAAAAGTCTCCCCACAATCCACGCCAACCTGTTGAGTTTTGCCATCACCTACAAGACGGGCTTTATGCCTCTTAAAAGAACCATCAGAGTTTTCTTTATGAGCAAAAATCCACATAGAACGAATCACATTAACACCAGGGGGGCGGGGCACTAACTCCCAAGTCTTATTTTCAATTAAAGCATCATACTCAGCATCCATAGCTAGTTTCCAATTCGGGTCATTCAAAGCCAAAACCGGGTTACGGGGTAAAGGGGAACGTAATGTGGTAGAATGAAGATTGAATAGTTGCTTGGGTTTAAAGACTCCCCGTTGACTACGGGTGATGGGGCCCTGGTGGGTAGAAGACTCATGGGGTTCATTTGTGTGAGTAGGCGCACGAGTGGGAGAAGGGGGCCGAGAAAGAGGCCCGGGTGAGGGAGAGACCGGCCCAGTAGGCTGGGCAGGACGCGGGTCAGAAGAAGGCGGGTTGGGGGACGGCCCAGATGCAAGCTGGGGACGTGGGCCTTGAGGAGGCGCCACAGTAGGCTGGGTGGGCTGCACATGACGCGGGACGCGTCTGGAGTAGACACGAAGAGGCTGAGGAGGGGGCTGGGTTGGGGACGCAGTAGAGGAGGAGCCCAAAGCCGGTGACTGGGTCATGTGATGAATCATGTGAGTAAGACCTTCATCCAAAAAAGAGTAAGATGAAGAAGTAGGGGTGTGAAGGGAATTAAACGGGAAACTACTCTCATCAAATATGACATGGCGACTAAGAATGATTTTTCGGGAAGATAAATCATAGCACTTATAGCCCCGATGGTTAGAAGGGTATCCCAAAAAAACACAAGGTGTAGAACGAGGTTGAAGTTTATTGATTGTAGTAGAAGGGAAAAGAGGATAGCATAGACACCCAAAAACCCGTAAATGAGAATAGAGAGGATCCCGATTGTAGAGAATTTTTAGTGGGGACTGAGAGGCTAGTAATTTACTAGGAAGAATGTTGAGAAGATAGGTTGCCATGGCCAATGCATGATGCCAAAAGGATGGAGGGAGGGAAGCATGAGCCATAAGAGTCCGTATCATATTATTAATGGTACGAATTTTTCGTTCAGCTTTACCATTTTGTGAAGAGGTATGAGGGGAGGAAAAGCGAAAGGAAATACCATGCTTTTGACAGAAATCATGAAAGGGACCATTATCAAATTCTCTACCATTGTCACATTGGATATTTTTAATCTCACGTTCAAATTGAGTACGAATGGAAGCTCTAAATGTGAGAAAAACAGAGAACACTTCAGATTTTTTGGAAATTGGAAAAGTCCACAAATAATTTGAGAAATCATCCAATAATACAAGATAATAACGATGGCCAGCAGTACTCAACACAGGAGAAGTCCATAAATCACTATGGATAATATCAAAAGGAAACATAGTACAAGAATTCGATGCAACAAAAGGGAATTTAACATGTTTCCCAAGAGGACAAGAAGTGCAAAGACTTGACTTATTAGAAGAAGTATACTTAATAACATTATTGTTCTGAAGAAAAGATAAAATAGATGTCCCGGGGTGGCCAAGACGCTCATGCCATAAAGAAGGAGCTAAAGCCGCAAAGGTAGAAGGAGGAGCATGTGTGGAAGTGGTGGTGATAGGGTAGAGGTCACCATGACTGTCACACCTCATGAGACGCGTCCCTGTCTGATAATCCTTCACAGAAAACCCAAAAGGATCAAATTCAACAGAAACATTATTATCAGTGGTAAGTTTGCGAACTGACACCAAGTTTTTGATTAAGTTGGGAGCATGAAGGACATTTTTAAGGTGTAAGGGCGGGTCAGGTGAGGATAAAGTAGTATGACCATAACCATGAATTGGAATTGAATGACCATTACCAACTAAAATGCCACGAGAATTACTTAACTGAAAATAAGGAGAGAGAGAAAGTGTACCTTGCCCTGAAGTCATATGAGAAGTCGCTCCAGTATCCAAATACCAATTTGCATCAGGAGGTGTAAGCCCCAAAGTATACATAGCAGCCTCAATATTTGTGGGAGTAGGCTGCCCACCATCTGCAATATGAGCCTGAGGTCGCTGTCCAAGCACGCCTGGGCCCGGATGGATCGCGGGTGGCCTGGGAACTTTGGGCCTAGCCCACGGAGCTGCTGAAGGAAAGGGGCAGGGAGGGTATGGCCACGCCCACTGCCACGGGTACCCTCCCCACTGCTGCTGCTGCTGCCAGCCGGAGAACGGCTGTGACTGGGGAGAACCCCCACCGCGACGGCCACCACGGCCACCGCCGCCACCACCGCGACGGCCACCAGAAGTTTTCTTACCCGATTGAGGAGCCCGGTTAGACACAGGTTTCCCACCATTGTGATGAGTAGGTGGTTTATCACTAGAAGCGGCCACCATTGCCGCGGTGGAATTAGTGGCAGTTTGTTTTGCAAAACCCGCCTCCTCTAAAGTTAACATGGAACGTGCTTGATAAAAAGGAGGAAGAGGAGAGGTTTGACGAATTAACGTACCAACTGTGTTATAGGCGGGCGTGAGACCGGAAACCAACTGTAAAACAAGGCGGTCATTAGAAACCGGGGAACCAACGTTTTTGAGTTGGTCGGACAACTCCTTGAGACGTTGGCAGTAGGCGGATGCCGAGACAAATTCCTCCATGGATAGATGAGAAAACTCTTGTTCAAGAGCCACAGCACGAGAGTTTTGGTTGTCTTGGAAAATATCACGGAGGCGATTCCAAGTATCCATGGCGGTGGCATCCGGCTCGATAATAGTATGCAGAAGATCCGTAGAGATGGTGGAGTAGATCCACTGTAACACAGTGGCATCTAACGTGGCCCAAAGATCCTTGTCGGCGCCGGACGAAGGCGCAGCCTGGGGCTCCTTAGGAGCGATAATATGGTGAAGGACGCGATGTGACCGAGCATGGACCTTGAACAATTCGGCCCAGGTAGCATATTGAACGTTCTCCATTTCAAGGAGAATAGGGATATTATTTTTAATGTTGGACACTGCCAAAGCAGGATGAAAAGAAGAAGAAGAGGATTTTGGGTTCACCATGATTGGCGACGGTAAACACCAAGCAACAGTGGCGGCTTGCCCTGTGCAGCGGAAGACGGGAAGAGAGGAAAGAGAGATTGCCTAGGGTTGGCTAACTGATACCATGATAGAAGATAATCCCTTGATTATTCTATTCATTATAATTAGGTTATATACATCCTAAAGAGAGTCAATCTAGGAGCTTAACATGGAAACTAATTTACAGTTACCTAATTACAAGGATTACATTATATTGACATAATAATATATTTACATATATTATTCTAACACTATCCTTTTTCTTCTGTTTGTGAGTGGGTTACTTATCTTAGGCTCAAGCCACTTTGTAGAGGCCGAGACAGTAGGAGGAAATAGGGGGTAGCCTATGGGAGGGGCTAGCTCTCAACCCCTTCACATAGGGTCCTATCCCCCTGGATCCTGTGGTAGCTCTTACCGAGCTAGCTCTACACCATCACTGGGTGATGTTGAACAGAATTTAGTTTCTTTTGTGGTGCAAACATGTCTTATTAATTTTTTGGTGTAAAGTTTCCGAACACATGCAGAAACCAGCTACATCTCTTTGTTATATTCACTTGTGATCAGAAATGTTCAACATGATATGATAACAAACTCAATCAGCAGCAAGCATGAATCATAGTGAAAGGAAAAAATTGACAATGACAATTACTGATGATAGGGTTCCATGATTATGAT
Source organism: Beta vulgaris subsp. vulgaris (assembly GCF_026745355.1). Lineage (NCBI taxonomy): Eukaryota > Viridiplantae > Streptophyta > Magnoliopsida > Caryophyllales > Amaranthaceae > Beta > Beta vulgaris. Next base: position 14,039,016 of record NC_079203.1, read on the forward strand.
AATTCTGTTTCCTGGTAAGAGGGGAGTTGCTTAATCATGGGAAGCTGTTCTATGATGCTAGACATAGAATCTATTTGAATTCAAAGAGATGTCCTGGCAGATTATAAGTTTTTCACTATAACCAACTCACTCAAATATGGCAAACTATTTTATATTTCCTATTTGCTGGAATACGTACACCTGGTGATTCTGTCAAGTGTCAATTTATAGTCAAGGATACAACGCAAACACTCTTTTCGCCAGCCATGCAGACCCTGCATTATGACTTCTTTCAGTTGAGCTATTTGTTTAGTTTGTCAATCTATCTGAAGTGAGTGATAGTTTCTAGTGATACAAGTTGATGTAAGATGGATAGTTAAATAGCCTAAGACATCACACTTTTGAATGGAAGAAAATTAGAAGGTATCCTCTACTGGACATTCTACCCTTTACTCACAAGCTCTCAAGTAATTTCTGAATGTGTTGCACATAAAATTCATAATCTAGTCTAGTCACCCGTGCTCATCTTACTTTTTATGAAATGTAAAACATTTAGGTGAAGGACTGGATTGATCGGATAGCTCGAGACTGGAGATTCCAAAGGATAATTCCTGCACATTTTGCAGGTCCAATAAAGGCAAGCAGGTCAGAATTTCTAGCTGCATTTGCTTTTCTGGATGAGCTCTTAGATGAGCAATATGTTACTAGGCCTTCACTGTCCCTCCTGTTCACTTCATTCATGGGAAAGGCCGCGAGTTACTTCCCCCCGGATGATATGAAGACATTATCCTCGCTTGATCAGTTTTTAGTTTCTGTGGGAGCTGTAAAGAAGACAGTTTCAGGCCGGAAGAGATGATAGGCAACTTCTGATCTCAGCGGCTATAGTTGTAAAATATATTCAGTATATATCTTTTCTCCTTTTTAAGTATTTTCTTTTATCAATACTGTAAGGAAATTTTGAGTGTAAGTTCACATTTTGGAGAACTCTAGTAATATATAATATAAAGTTGGAGGTGAAGAGGTAGTAGAACAGTGAAGTTGTCACTTCTTTGATGGGCATGTAAGTAGGTTTCTTTGATTATGCTCTGTCCCTTTAAGATTGCTCTATTGGAGTATATTTTTACGTTTTGCTTAGGTGGAGTTGATGAGAGAGAAAAATAATTTTGGGGGGGGGGGGGGGGGGGGGATGCATGTGAGAGTAATGTGGTAGAATGGTAGTCCTGTCCTTCATTACCATTTATGGTATGGGGTAAATCCAAAGGGATGAATAGAAACAAAATTGGGGCAAACTGACGAGGGAGTATGTTGTTTACACTTGGACCAATGCTGTCAATATTATTAGAGGAAATATGCCTTAGTGAACACAAAACACTAATGCCTTAAGGATTACGATTTACTATCTATATTCTATATGTCAAGAAGGGTAGGATACCAAAAAAATAGAAAAAAAAAGAGTTTATACTTATTTTAATTAAAAAATAAAAAAGTGAAAATAGAAAAAGGAACTATCTAATTAATTAAAAAAGTAAAAAAAATGAAAAAAAAAAACATTACAAAAACAAAAAACAATCAACAATTCAAAAATCCCTAATTTATTAGATATAATAAACAATTAATTTAATTTTCTACATTTCCTAAAATAAATTATTTTTTTACATATTTTCGCTTGCATCATGTGTATATAAAACTAGTTTCCTTTAATAAAACTAGAGACAAAGTTTAGACAATTAATTTATTCTTTTTTTATCTATCATACATCCATATTTCTACTTATATTGGTCATAAAAACCAGGGCTATAGATCAGTTAGGTAGAGCACTTCGTTTACACTCGAGCCAATGGTTTTCAATCCTTACATTTCCTACTACTGGTGGGGTGACAACTAGCTTTGGTATATTGGGGAATATCATTATTGCCGAACCTAACGCCTACATTGCATTCGCGGGTAAAAGAGTGATTGAGCAAACATTAAATAAGACCGTAAGAGTTGGAGATAAGTGAACTATTGGACTTGAACCATTGACATCCGCCACAGGGTAAACCACCGTCTCTCAGGCCCCGACTGACTGATTGGCGTTAAAGTAAGCAATAAAATTGTGTGGTGAATGGTGGCAATATGAAGCAATTCACCGAATTAATGGTACAATTCTATCTATGATTATTAACTTTTTTTTGTGTGATCAACGACTAACTTTCTTCTTTATGTTGATCAAAAGTTCTTGAGGATATAAATATGTTAAGAGTATAAAAAAGTGGAACTACTATCGAACTAGAACCACATTTTCAATTGCTGCAACGGTTTCTTTAGATTAATATTAGATTTTTTTTCATGCTATGCGTGCGAGTTATATTAACGTTTTTTTTTCTCAATTAGTTATTCATCAATCTTACAATTTTTTTTATTCGAACAGATAGTTATAATTATTTTTTAAAAAAGTTATTCTTAAATCAATATTTCATTGATTTTTCTAGTTGTTTTTCATCAATATTCAATTATAATATTGAGAGAAGGAAATATAAAGGAGAAGAAAGTTTGAGATCAAATTAAGTGGATAAAATTTGTATATCAGGTTCAATTATTGAATATTAGTAAAGTGAAAGAGTTTGATTCATATAATAGAGATTACCGAATAATAAACAACATTTATGTTTTGAAATATTATCCATAGAATTATTAATATGAAGTTCAAGTTTTTATTTTATCTTTTAGTTGTGTCAAACAAGTTATATTGTCAATTAATTATATTAGAGTTTTTCACACATATGTAAGAAGAGGAAATCATTATCCTTAATTTAATATTTAGTGCAAATTATTTCAAATTCAATTCCACTGTTAACTTGTTCATTCAATATATATGACAAGTAGGAAGAAGAAAAGATTATATTACCATTTAAATTTATTAAGGTTAAATCAGAATTTTTGTAGGGGGCACCATCTTCTTCTTCCTTCACAAAAATTAATTTGTGTGGGTTGATAAGGGAATAAGAAGCACTATAAAGTAAAGATCCAAATCTCCATGTCAAAAAAGTGATTGCAATGGTTCAAGACAGACTTCAAGTGTTAACTATAAAACAAAAGAAAAGAAAAAGAGACATTGGAACTAAGTAAGCAAAAGTGAGAGCATGGAGGAGAAATGCATTAGAGGAACGTTGCTTTCTAATATATGCTTTCTTTTCAACTGTTCATTCCTCTAAAAAAAAATACAAGTCTCAGTGCCAAAGCTTAACGACCCCAATGAAATTGCCACTAAAATTATGCAAAACACAAAGGCCTTAAAGGATTTTTAATGTGTGAATTGTGATAGAGGAAATATCAATTCCGTTTGGTCAAAGTAACCTTAAAAAAAGTGGAACAACTATTTGCGAGGAACTAGTTTTACAGAAAAAAAAACATATTTATTTTAGACAACAAGCATCGATGTCAATACTTACGTAAGGGCAAAATGATCCCACTAAAATCTCTATTATATAAGCCAAGGGAGGAGGTGTGGTGTCCTTTTTTGAAGTGACTAAAATACCCTTAATGATCTAATTAATGGAATGAAAAAAATTACAAAAGCAAATCATTTAAAAATTCTCATTCCAACTTGCCATTTAAAACAAGTTTAAAATGGTATATGCATCAAATACTTCAATCAAAAATTAAATGGACAAAATATTTATACCTTATAAAAAAAGATGGCATACATAACGTGCACATGAAAAGCCTGAACATTCACTACCTTTGATACTCTTTAATCCAGTTAAACCAACTCATTATTTTTGTTCTTTCTGTTCAATTTCATTCACAAAATATTAATGTTAACAATCACTCACAACCTTTTTATTTTTTTACATTAGCGAATTAATATATCTAAATTCATCTAACTGTTGAAATTTTCACATTTAAGTTTAATCATAAATAAAGTACGAATGGAGTATCTAATAGAATAACAAATTTTCAAATTAACGCACGCATCGCGTGCATATAAAGGCTAGTTATGTAATATGCAAAGGCAGCCTCGAGGGTTTTTTTATCATAAGGAAATTTAATATTTGAATCTTGGAGAAGTCTAAGTGTTGGAAATCAGATAAATTATCAATTTATGAGTAAGAGTCTGTTCTCCCCAACTTATTTTCAGTTCAGTTCAGCTCCAATCAGTTTAGTTCAGCTCCATTCTTTTATAACCATTTTGTTAAATATTATTATTATGTTGGTATAATTTATTTTACTAATTACTCTTATTATTATTATTATCATTATTATCATTATCATTATTATTATTATTATTAGTATTATTTAAATATATATCATTACTATTAAGTATTATTATTATCATTATTATTGTTGTTGTTTCTATATATTATTTCATTTATTATAGCTTACTCATTATTATTACTATTTTTATTAGAAGGAACATGGTTTAGGTCAAAGCACAAATAAACCCACTTTTTTTAGCCCATAAACCAATCAAATCGCGTCAAGACGGTTTATGATGTAATTTTCGCGGTCCAACCCAATCATTATATTTATTACTAAATATTTTTATATTATTAATCTAATTATTAAAATAGTAATATTAATTTACTTCTTATATATTATTGTTATTATATATCATCATCAAGTATTAATATATTAATACAAATAATATAAAATAATAATTATTAATTATCATTATTATCATTAATTATTATTATTATTAATAATTTATGATTATTAATATTATTTATTTATAACTATCATTTACAAATATCCAAAATACTATTATTATTATTATTATTATTATTCATTATTATTACTTATCATTATAATTATTATTTAACATTCATATTATTATTGTTTAAAATATTATTTATATATTTATTACATTCAATTTAATTCAATTTAATTTAATTCATTTCAATTCAATTCAATTCAATTCAATTCAGTTCAGTTCAGCTCCAATAAGTTCAGTTCATTTCAGCTCCAATAAGTTCAGTTCAGTTCAATTCAGCTGTTTTATGCCGAAGAGAATAGGCCCTAAAAATTGTCTTGTTAAAATAACCTAAAAAAAAAGTTGGACAACTTGATACAAACTTATGGTGTTGTATATTAACAAAACGATGTATAATTCTAGTGGAGAAATCCCTAAATAACACAAAAAACTGATCCGGTGGATCCTATTCATCTTGAAAGAGTTTCCCAAAGTATTGCTAGTATAGCTATTCTTTTACCTTAAAGCTTCTTTTACACTATGACCTATATATGACTCTATGAGGAGACACCGAGACACTATGACCTATGACTATGAGGACAGGGCTAGCTTCACAAAAACCTTAGGAAAGAAAGCATATCTTAGATATAAGTCTCGATGTCATAGCTTAGACAAATCACATTTACTTTTTCCATTTTATAATACTCGCTACACTTTTTATTATGGAAAGTTTCATATTATTTGCTACACTTCTATTTTAGGCAATAAACTCTCTCTGGCTCTCTCCTCTCACATGGGTCCCTTTTCTTTTTACTCTCTACCTCTCTCTTCGATCTCCAAAAATTACCTAAGAGTCCGTAAATTGAGAAGTGTAGCAAGTAATATAAAACGGAAGAAGTATAAGTAAAGATGAGAATTTAGCTCAACTGTACTGTAAAAATATATTGAGACTTTTTGCTAAATGGAATTACCATCTTTGTTAGCCAAAACCTATTATTAGTGAAAATTAACTTTTCATTAGGTGGTTGTAGAGAAAAAGAGACTCAAACACCCATTATCACCTATTTCAAAAAAAAAAAAGTTGCCTATTATCAGAGCACCTGAAGATATAGTCAAATCTTACCCCTTTGATCTAAGTTGCACATAACGAATACGGGTTCAGATTCGGGTACGGAGACGGAAAATGCAAGATTTTGAAATTATAGGAGTGGATACTAGGGATGACAATCCAGTCCGGATCCGACCGTAGTCCGCGTCGATCCGAAGGAAAAAAATCTAAAACAACTCTATCGAAAAATTTATCTGAATCCGAATTCGTTTAGAAAATTCAACTTCGAGTCTAAGGAAGATTGGAGTCGGATAGACGACTGCTAACCACTACGGTAACATATACCAGCTATCACAACCCCTACTTTTGTCAAGCATGGCCATGTCAACATGCTCAAGCTTTTAAAAAATGAAGTAAAGTGTATTCCATACAGGGTACGGTAGTTATTCATGTATGGAGAGTTGTTGGGGCCTTAAATGCCTAATGGTAGATTGGTAGGTGTTGTTATTGAATATAGTACGATAGGTCCTGATCAATTGGCTTTATCACTTTTCTTTTTGTTTTCAATACTCTTGACTAGGGGTGTTAATGAGCCAGGGTGGCTCGCAAACTATTCGAGTTCGGCTCGGTCAAAGCTCGGTCAAAGTTTGGCTCGGGAGGGCTCGGCTCGAGACCTTGACGAGCCGAGCTGAGCCTCCCTAAGTTCGGCTCGAGAGTTCGTGAATTAGCTCGAAAATATTTTAGATATTTTTTTATATAAGATATTAATGTCCCACATCGACATAGAAGGTGAACAACAACCTTATTTTCATTATAAAATCTTACTACCTTTCACTAAACTTCATTTTAAATTATGTCTTATTTGTATTATTGGACTATTTATAAAGTATTTAATTAACTAGTTTAATTATTTTAAAATATTTATATAAACATTGAATACATCATATCTAAAAAAAATTATTACAAAAAGGTGGCACTAAGTCAACAACTACATATTACAAAAGAAAAAATAAACTTGCATGCCTCTTGCAAAAATAAAAAATAAAAAAATTGCATGCTAGAGCGGTACAACTACATCATACGAAATTGCAAGTGTCCCACATCGGTGAAGTGTAGCTTGTGATTGCAAGATTTGTTATATGAAATTTCTGAAGTCCCACATTGGTGAGGAAGGAAAGGAAAGAGTGAACCTTTTGCATTAAAAGGGCATGTGGATAAAGAGTGACAAACTTCAATGGAAGTTGGGCCTATTTATTAAATGGGCATTACCTGACTTTCATATTAGTTTAATCTTGGCAAAAGTATGTTGGGCTATATTTTTATCAAAAGCCTAATGAATAAATTTTTTGCCGAATTTTTTTTAATATCTGAAATTTTTTGTTTTCGAGCCAAACTCGAGCCGAGCTCGGGTTTGAGTCTTTCGAACTCGAGCCGAGCCTAGATTTTTAGGCTCGACGAGCTTCGAGCTCGAGCCGAGCTCAATCTCAAACATTTTCGAGCCGAGCCGAGCCTGGACATGTTTGGTTTCGGTTCGGCTCGTTAACACCCCTACTCTTGACTCTCCTTTACTGATCGCTGATGTGCCTATATCTGATATGGGACTACAGGGGCATATTAGTAATTACAAATAATAAAGTAAAAAGGAGTTAGAGGTAGTAGAAAAAGATATTTGAAACCATAAAAGTTAAAATATTGAACACAACTTCTACTTGAAGTAGTAGAAAACGCCTATGATTAATTCATGTTCCGGTAGTCGGTCATTCATAATTAGTAATAACTTTGTTTCACTAACAATTTATGTACAAACTTGAGTTCAAAAGGATAGGTTATAAATGTAATTTTAAAAAAACTTTGGTTCATTATGTAAACCATTTGTGATGTGATTCATTTACGAAGTAATATGATTTCCTATGATTTTCACATAATTGGTTACATATATAATATGATTCCTTAAATATATTATATGATATGCATATACTTACTAGAACCTACATTATATAATAGGTTACTAATAGTAAGTAATAACGTTACTTATAATTGAAGTATATATATGGTACTTGATCCCCAACTAATATGATAATCGTTCATTACTAGTGAATTAATTAATAACTAAAGTTAATGTACGACTTCATACATGCTACTCGTTAATTACAAGTCAATTAAGTTATAAGTATAGTTATTATAGGAGTTTATACATGCTAATCGTTCATTCATAGTCAATTAAGTAATAACTAAAGTTATTATAGGAGTTTTAATATGCTAATCGTTCATTACTAGTCAATTAATTAATGAACAATTGTTAATGTACGACTTTATATATGCTAATCGTTCATTCATAGTCAATTAAGTAATATCTATAGTTATTATAGGAGTTTATACATGCTAATCGTTCATTAATAATACTTCATAATATGATATGATTCATTTACTACATAATCTGATTTCATATATATGTGTATGATTTGACTCCTTCACTACCTAATATGATTCATTCAATATATGCTCCTTGGGCAACCAAAGTTATTATAGGAGTTTATACATGCTAATCGTTCATTCATAGTTCTAATATGTTATTCGTTCAATTCATTCATAGTCAATTAATTAATAAATTTAGTAATTATGGAAGTTTTAACCTGCTACTCGTTAATTACAAGTCAATTAATTAATAACTATAGTTATTATAGGAGTTTATACATGCTAATCGTTCATTCATAGTCAATTAAGTAATAACTGAAGTTATTATAGGAGTTTTAATATGCTAATCTTTCATTACTAGTCAATTAATTAATGAACGATTGTTAATGTACGACTTTATACATGCTAATCGTCCATTCATAGTCAATGAAGTAATAACTAAAGTTATTATAGGAGCTTTAATATGCTAATCGTTCATTACTAGTCAATTAATTAATGAACGACTGTTAATGTACGACTTTATACATGCTAATCGTTCATACATAGTCAATTAAGTAATAACTAAAGTTATTATAGGAGTTTTAATATGCTAATCGTTCATTACTAGTCAATTAATTAATGAATGATTGTTAATGTACGATTTTATACATGCTAATCGTTCATTCATAGGCAAGTAAATAATAACTTTAGTTAAAATAGGAGGTTATATTTCCTAATCGTTCATTAATAGTACTTTCATAATATGATATGATTCATTTACTTCATAATCTGATTTCCTATGTGTATGACCTGATTCCTTCACTACGTAATATGATCTTCAATATATGCTCCTTGGTCAGTTTATGCTAAGGAAAATAATATGGTTCCTCATGTTTGTGATATGATTCATTTAACAAGTACTATGATTTCCTACGTTTATGATATAATTGTTTCAATGTATAATATGATTCAAATTAAAGGAGTTTTTGAGATGATCTTAAAAAACAACCTTGACATTCATTACATACATACGTAACATAATTAATACTTCCTCCGTTTCTTAATAAGTGCAACATAGAGAAAGTGGGGGAATACCAAGGAATGTAGAGAGAGAAAGTTGGGACCACAATAAAGTAGAGTAATTCAAGTGATGAAACAAAAAAGTTGTGGTCCCCTCTTGCTTTTTGGTGGCATATTTGCAATAATATTGAACTTTTTTTTACCATTTTGAGCTTGGTTGCACTTATTGTGACTATTCCAAATAAGGAAAATGTTGCACTTATTAAGAAACGGAGGTAGTATTACTTAACATATATACATACTTAACATTGCTTAACATACATACGTAACATACTTAACATACATACTTAACATTACTTAACATACATACGTAACATACTTAATATTACTTAACATACATACTTAACACACATACTTAACATACATACGTAACATACTTAATACTAGAATTTTTTTGCACGCGATGCGTGCCTAATTTTTTTTTGAAACAGAAACTTGATTATCTTCGGCATAAGAGTAAAAATTTGAACATTAGACATACGAAGTATAATTGTTTTTAATTGGAAAATTTGATTGGTTTAGTTTCTGTCACTTAAGTCTCTCACCAATCTTTTTGTTTTTCTTTTTTTACTTTTCAAAGTTAAATTCTATGAATAAAATAGAAATTTTACTGAATTTATTTATGATTTCTAATATTATAATTTTTTTGTTGATTTTTGAATTAAGTACAGTACTTCATAAATTGTAAAGAAAGCGGACACTTTGATTTCAAGTCAATTTTTTAAGGTTGTAGTTTGTAAGTGAATTTTTAAGTTTTTGTAAAGTTTTCTCATTTTAGTGATTCGTATAACGTAAATTATGCAATTTTTTTAGTTGACTTGTGAGTGATTGTTATAATTATATTTTTTTTGTATTTTTGTTTGAAGCCCCCTTTGATTTGTAAGTGAATTTGTAATTTAGAACAATGGGAAGGGGGTAACATTTTTGTGCACGCGATGCGTGTGATGATATTTTTAGGCCTAATACTAAGTAGGAAACAAACTGAAAATGCAAGTTAGTATGTAAGTTCACGTCTATTTTGTGAATAAGATTCTTCCATGTTCTTTTTCTGTTGTCATTCATTTTTGTGATTTTGAATAGTTTTTTGTTTCTCAAGTCTTATATGCGCATGTTTTTTATAATCAGTATGATGTTCTTTACTATATATCGTCAGTTCTTTTTTTTTGGTTTTATTCATTTTTGTAATTTAAATAGTTTTTTATATGGATTTCAGTAATTTCTCTATGATCCCAAAATTGTAACCGAAAAGTATAATACAATTTTAGTTTTTTTCCTTGTCTAACTTCTAAATTCTGATTTCACAGGATATTTAAGAATTTTCATCATTTTAATTTTTTCTCCTTTTCTAAATGTTCACACTTTGAGTTTCAATTTATTTGAAAGGAAATTTAAGTTTTTCATACACAATCTGATTTTGCATGAAATGGTCGTTTTTAATTTTTCTCCTTTTCTAAATTTGAACACTTTCATTTTCAATTATAGGTGAAATGAAATTTCAAATTTTTCATACACAATCTGATTTCGCATGAAATGATTTTTGCAAAGCATTTTATAGAAATAAAATACCGTTATTTGTTCATTATTTATACTTATTTATTAAAGTGTTTTTAAATAATATTTGATTGTAGTTCAAGAATCTTATTTCTACAAAATGGAGGTGAACTTAAATACTAACTCGCATTTTCTTTTTGTTTACTACTTAGAAATAATTAGGCCTAAAAATGTCATCGCACGCATCGCGTGCATAAAAAGCTATGTATGTGTAGTCGTCAATGATAATAACATGAAACATATTTGTTGA